>NW_012112919.1:7717858-7765202 GCF_000951035.1 Colobus angolensis palliatus | reverse complement strand
TGCACGTTATGCACATGTACCCTAGAACTTAAAGTATAATAATAAAAATAAATAAATAAATAAAATAAAATAATAATAATAATAATAAAAAGACAAATTGGGCAATGGAACAGAATAGAATAGAAAGCCCAGAAATAGACCCACATAAATATAATTATCTTTGGCAAAGGGCAAGGGTAATGCAGTGGAACAAAGATGGTCATTTCAATAAATGATGTTGGAACAACTCGACATCTACATAAAAAAAATTCATCTAAACACAGACCTTATGCCCTTCACAGGAATAAACTACAAATAGATTATAGATCTAAATGTAATACACGAGACTGTAAGCTCCTAGAAGATAACATAGGAGAAAATCTAGGTGACCTTGGCCATGGCAATGACTTTTTCAATACAACAACGAAGACAGATAGATCTATGAGCGAAAGAATCGATAAGGGGAACCTCATTAAGATTAAAAAAAATTCTGCTCTGTGAAAAACAATGTCAAAACAACAAGAAGATAAACCACAGTTTGGGAGAAAATATTTGCTGAAGACACATCTGATAAAAGACTATCATCCAAAATATACAAAGAAGTCTCAACAATAAGAAAATGAACAACCCAATTAAAAAAATGGAAAACACCACACCAAAAAATATATACAAATAAATAGTATGCATACAAAAAGATGTTCAACATCATATGTCATGAGGGAATTGCAAATTAAAACAACAATGAGACACTGCTACGCACCTGTTAGAATGATCGAAATTCAGAACACTGACACCACCAAATGCTGGTGAGGATGTGGAGGAAAGGAACACTCATCCATTGCTGGTGAGAATGAAAAATTGTATGGCCACTTCAGAAGGCAGTTTGGCAGTTTCTTGCAAATTGAAACATGCTCTTACTAGATGATCCAGCAATCACGCTACTTGGTATTTATCCAAATGAACTGAAAACATTGTCTACAAGAAAACCTGCACACGAATGTTTATAATGACTTTACTCATAATTGCCAAAACTTGGAAGCAATCAAAATGTCTCTCAGTAGGGAATGGATAAATAAACTGTGATACCTCCAGGCAATAGAATGTTATTCACCACTAAAAAGAAATGAGCTATCAAGCCATGAAACAACATGGAGGAAACTTAACTGCATATTACTAAGTGAAAGTAGCCAGGCTGAAAAGGTTACGTACAGTATGATTCCAACTCTTGGAATTCTGGAAAAGACAAAACTATGGAGACTGTAAAAAAGATCAGTGGTTGCCAGGGGTTGAGGGAAGGAGGGATTAAATAGGCAGAATATACAGGATTTTTTAGGGCAGTGAAACTATTTTGTATGATACTGCAATGATGGATACACGTAATTGTGCATTTGTCCAAACACATAGAAAGTACAACAGCAAGAGCAGTCCCCAATGTAAACTATAAATGTAAAAGTCCTCCAATTGTTAGCTACACAGTGGTGATGTAGCAGTGTAGGTTTATGGATTGTAACAAAGGTACCACTCTGGGGCAGGATGTCAATAGTCGGAGAGGCTGTGCACATGTGGGGCAGGGGACATATAAGAAATCTCTCTACTTTCTGCTCAATTTTGATGTGATCCTAAAACTGCTCTAAAAATTGTGTGTGTGTTTGTAAAGTAGCTTATACATATCTACTTTTAAAATAGCTTATACCTAATCTACTTTTAAGGGGGGTGAGGTAGGAAAGAGGGAGCTGTACAATCAAATAAATATAATTGGTATGAATCTCACTCTTGCTAAATTTATTTTCCTTAAACCAACTTAAATCTGACCCCAGGACCTTGTCCCAGGTTTTTCTTCCTGCCGGGGTGTCCAAGATGCTGCTACAGAGCCCTGAGAATCAGAGGAATGTCGCTATTCTGCATTTCATCACAGCTATCTCTGTCTTCCTCATTGTCTAGGACTGTAGTATTTCCAGGTAGGGTACTTTTTTGCTTTGAGGTCACATATGGGGCCCAGGAAACTTTGGTGAGGTTGGGGATGCCCTACTGGGGTCTCAGCCTCCCTTTTCTCCATACTCACTCATCTTCCTGAGGCCTGGCTACCCTCTCATGGGACCTGATGCAGGGTAGGAGTGACCACAGCTCACGTGCCTCCAGACCTCCTTCCCTTTCCATTCAGTTGTGTGTGAGTGCAGGGGGAAGGCCTGATTCTCAAAGGCCTTGCACCTACATACACACCCATCATAATACTTTTAGTGGTGACCTGCACCATGACAGCAGACAGGCCTCTCTCTCAACACCATCCTGATATTCTGCTTCAAGAAAAGTCCAGATGGGAGGGACCACTTACCTTGGTCACCTGGGAAAACTGGGAGAGGACGAGAGAAAAGTGGAGGGGTGCACAAAGAAGAGAAAAACAATCGTTTTCTACTTTTTCAATAGATGATCGCACCAGGTAAGAATCAGGATGGGCCATGGGTGCTGTTGAATTCCACTGGCTCCTCCTCGTCTCCCTCCCCACATCTGAGTTATGTCAGCTCTGTGAGGGTCCTCAACTCATGGTGCTGCCTCCCATTTGGCTCCTCTCTGCTTGTGCCCCACAGCTCACAGTTGGGGCCTCTGTTCCTCTTCCTTCGCCTTAAGGTAAAAAAGTCACTTACCTGCTGTCTCCACCACTACACCAGGCATTCCCAGGGCCTCAGGGGCTTGGGGAGCTGAGTCTGGGGCTTGACATGCGGAGAGTGATGAAGACAGTTGTGTGAGAAAGGCATTCCACCTCTTTCTACCCAGCAAGCCATGAGAGCCAGGGGGGTAAATTCAATCTGCCTCTCCTCAGATTTCCTCACCTTGCAGATGCTCGAGGCCACAGGGGCAGAGGACACAGATGGGCCGTTCCCGTGGACATGGCTGCTCCCCCTCATGAAATTCCCTCTTAACCCATTCTGTGAAATTCCCTATTTCTACTCCTCCCATGCACACCAGAGCAGCAGGAGCCAAGCGACTGCAGAAAGTGGGTATCCCCAAGCTACTAAAACTCCAGAGCCTTCCCAAGTTTTCTACAGGCCATAACTATCTGAACATGGGCTCCAGCAGGTGGCTCACCTGGGGCAGCCAGGGGAGTGTGACCCCATCAGAGCTCGGGGTGCACTGAAATCTCAAACCTCACCTGCCCCATGGTAACTAGAGTTACCATGCCTGACATTCTGAATGACCTCCTGAGTGTTCAGCCTCAGGCCAGCAGCCATGGGACACAGATAGAGAGACATACACATTCTTCCCAAAAGGAGGCTTTTACTCAAATGTTGGGGACCAGTTACGCACACACTGACTGTGTATTTATTGAATCCAGGGTCACTGGGGCAAGCTTGAACTGTTCATCCTGTCCTGCCCAACACACTTTTACAGCTGCCACAGGATGCTCTAGGGACAGCTCTTCCATGCTGTCTCCCCAGATTCACCCTCTCTTTCACCTCTTCACTCTTTTTTATCGAGACAAAGTCTCACTCTATTGCCCAGGCTGGAGTGCAGTGGCGCGATCTCAGTTCACTGCAACCTTCACCTCCCAGGTTCAAGCAATTCTCCTGCCTCAGCCTCCCTCAGTAGCTGGGACTACAGGCACGCACCCACGCCCAGCTAATTTTTGTATTTTTAGTAGAAACGGAATTTCACTATGTTGGCCAGGCTGGTCTCAAACTCCTAACCTCGTGATCTGCCCGCCTCAGCCTTCCAAAGTGCTGGGATTATAGGCGTGAGCCACCACTCCCGGCCTATCTCTTCACTCTTACACTCACCTCCAATGATCATGCCTGCTCTCAAAATAGAAATGTGGTCGGTTATAATGCAATGTTTCTACCCTGCGCATTCACTGCCTGTATGATTTTTCCCACACATGTCTTTCTATCATTTGTTAATTTTTTCTTGGTATGCCTTTTGTTTTTTACCTAAATAGATATCAAATGCCATAAACAGAAGAACTGTAAGAATAAATACGTATCTCACAGTGCTACTTTTCTCAATACAGACCTGCCAACATTACTAAGGATGGAGAAGAGAGAATTGAGATTCACATAGGTGATATTGTAGACCAGGCAGGTCTGGAAGTGGTGATGCCACTTCTCTCTATAGTCCATTGTCCAGAACTCAGTCACAAGGCCCCAACCCAAGAGCAAGTGACCTGGGACGTATAGTTTAATTATGTGGCCAGGAGCAGAATGCAACTGTTTTGGTGGCCTCTTATCCAGACTCTGCCTGACTGATGCAGTGAGAAAAGCATTAGATGAGGCAATAGAGTCATTCTTTTACTATCCACAGCTCTCCAGGCCTTGGTGTATTTGATGCATGGGAAAAACAATACCAGCCTTGTCCATCTCACTGGGTATTTTCAGAAACAAGCAACATCAGGATGAAGTTTATAAATATTGTTGTTAAATTGAACTCTAAAGATGTGTGTTGGTTACGGGTGGAGTTCCTGAGGAAGGATCCAGAGCAGCAGGAATTGCTCTGCAACAAAAAATATTTTGTTGACTTTCCTTTAGGTAGAAATCAAAGTTTCAATCAACATAAGAAAGACATATAAATATATAATAAAATTTCTTGAAAACTGACACGCATTCAGTTCAAGTTTTTTGGCCTAATTTTCTTTATTTCAGTATGTTTTAATTCTTTGGGGAAAAGACACTGAAAACAAAATAAAAGAAAACATACCCTTAAGCTCCTGTCTTTTGAGTTACAAAAATATGTGAAAATCCTTGCTTCCGACTGCTCCTATTTCAGTCCCCAGAGTTAACCTTGCCTACAGTTTATAATTTATCATTTCCTAAGTTCACCACTGCTTATTAAGGCACACTGTTGTGAAAACACAATATAATGGTATATTCATATAATGAAATACTACCTAGCTGTAAAAAGAAACAAACTTTTGATATACACAATTTGGATCTCAAGGACAATATGATGAATGAAAAAAGCCAATCTCAAAAGTCACATGCTGTATTATTCCAACTATATAACTTTTTTTTATTATTATACTTTAAGTTCTAGGGTACATGTGCACAACGTGCAGGTTTGTTATATATGTATACATGTGCCATGTTGGTGTGCTGCAACCATTAACTCGTCATTTATATTAGGTATATCTCCTAATGCTATCCCTCCCCCACCCCCCACCCCACAACAGGCCCCAGTGTGTGATGTTCCCCACCCTGTGTCCAGGTGTTCTCATTGTTCAATTCCCACCTATGAGTGAGAACATGCGGCGTTTGGTTTTCTGTCCTTGGGATAGTTTGCTCAGAACAATGGTTTCCTGCTTCATCCATGTCCTTACAAAGGACATAAACTCATCCTTATGGCTGCATAGTATTCCATGGTGTATATGTGACAAATTTTCTTAATCCAGTCTATCATTGATGGACATTTGGGTTGGTTCCAAGTCTTTGTTATTGTGAATAGTGCTGCAATAAACATACATGTGCATGTGTCTTTATAGCAGCATGATTTATAATCCTTTGGGGTATACACCCAGTAATGGGATGGCTGGGTCAAATGGTATTTCTAGTTCTAGATCTTTGAGGAATTGCCACACTGTCTTCCACAATGGTTGAACTAGTTTACAGTCCCACCAACAGTGTAAAAGTGTTCCTATTTCTCCACATCCTCTCCAGCATCTGTTGTTTCCTGACTTTTTAATTATCTCCATTCTAACTGGTGTGAGATGGTATCTCATTGTGGTTTTGATTTGTATTTCTCTGATGGCCAAAGATGATGAGCATTTTTTCATGTGTCTGCTGCCTGCATAAATGTCTTCTTTTGAGACATGTCTGTTCATATCCTTCACCCACTTTTTGATGGGGTTGTTTGATTTTTTCTTGTAAATTTGTTTAAGTTCTTTGTAGATTCTGGATATTAGCCCTTTGTCAGATGGGTAGGTTGTAAAAATTTTCTCCCATTCTGTAGGTTGCCTGTTCACTCTGATGGTAGTTTCTTTTGCTGTGCAGAAGCTCTTTAGTTTAATTAGATCCCATTTGTCAGTCTTGGCTTTTGTTTCCATTGCTTTTGGTGTTTTAGTCATGAAGTCCTTACCCATTCCTATGTCCTGAATGGTATTAGCTAGGTTTTCTTCTAGGGATTTTATGGTTTTAGAGCTAACATTTAACTCTTTAATCTATCTTGAATTAATTTTTGTATAAAGTGTAAGGAATGGATCCAGTTTCAGCTTTCTACACATGGCTAGCCAGTTTTCCCAGCACCATTTATTAAATAGGGAATCTTTTCCCCATGTTTTGTTTTTGTCAGGTTTTTCAAAGATCAGATGGTTGTAGATGTGTGATATTATGTCTGAGGGCTCTGTTCTGTTCCATTGGTCTATATCTCTGTTTTGGTACCAGTACCATGCTGTTTTGGTTACTGTAGCCTTGTGGTATAGTTTGAAGTCAGGTAGTATGATGCCTCCAGCTTTGTTCTTTTTGCTTAGGATTGTCTGGGCAATGTGGGCTCTTTTCTTGGTTCCATATGAACTTTAAAGTAGTTTCTTCCAATTCTGTGAAGAAAGTCATTGTAGCTTGATGGGGGGGATGGCATTGAATCTATAAATTACTTTGGGCAGTATGGCCATTTTCACGATATTGATTCTTTCTATCCATATATAACATTCTTAAAATGACAAAATTATAGCTATGGAGAGAAGATAAGCAGTGCCAGGCATTAGAGGAGGGGTAGCAGGAGGTAGTTCCCTTTGGTGATGTAATATAATAGTTCTGTGTCTTAGTTATGGCCATGCTTATATAAATTTATACATGTGATAAAATTGCATAGAACCTATATATGCAAACACTCAAATGAGGTTTTTATATGCAAATTGGCATATAAAAACCCCGCAAATTGGCATGTAAAAACCGATGAACTCTGAATAAGCTTTATAACCTAGTTGGTATTGTACCAATTCCAATTTCCAAGTTTTGATATTTATAGTTGTGTATGACTTTATCACTGGGGAGAGTGGGGTGAAGGATACACAAGCTCCTTCTGTACTATTTTTAAAACTTCCAGAGTGGTGTCAGCAAGATGGTGAATAGACAACCCCCAGCACCACTCCTCCCCACAGAAGTACAACTAGCAGCTACTGAGAAACAACAATACCATCCTGAATTCACCAGAACTTGGGGGAGAAGTAGAGAAGCTCCCTGGGCCCACAGAAATGAGAAAAGCCACTACTAGTTAAAAAGAAAAAAAAAAAGAAAAGAAAAGAAAAAAAAAAGATCATTTTAGACTGCACCACCCACTCCCCTAAGCTGAAATAATGCCATCCATGGATAATTTCCATGGATGGACTTACAGTTTCTGAGCTTGGAGGAGGGAATTGGAGGTGGATATTTCATCTCCCTACTAGTCTAGAAATCTTCATGGAAAACCTGCTCTTGTCCTGTTCTACCAGAAGCATTGGGAGTAAACAGGAGGGCTGAGCCACCTGAGGTGATTTGGAGACAAAGAGTGGGAGTGCTGATCTCAGCAACTACCATGCAGATCTCAATGACTGCTCTTCATTCTGATCAGTGGAGCACTATAGTGCTTCAGGGGTGCACGATCCACAGGAAGGCCCAAATCCCTGGCTGGATTTCCCATACAGCCCACATGCTCATATGGAATGTCTCCCTGACTCAGAAGCAACTGAAAGGTTAGCAATTAAGTTGGTCAAACAGGAAATAATCTGAGAGCTCAAAGACAGAACATTTGAAATTACCTAATCAGAAGAGCAAAAAGAAAAAAGAATTTAAAAAGTGAGGAAGGCCTACAGGAATTTTAAGACACTATCAAGTGAAATAACATCTACATAATAGGAGTTCCCAAAGGAGATGAGAGAGAAAAAGGCCTAGAACACGTATTTAAGGAGACAATAGGTGATAATTTCCCAAATATGGAAAAAGACAACACCATCCAGATACAGGAAGCTCAGAGGTCACCAATCAAATTCAACCCAAAGAGGAGTTCCCCAAAGCACATCATAATCACATTCTCAAAAATCAAAGACAAAAGCAGAATACTGAATGCAGCAAGAAAAAGAGAGAAAAATATATCACATTCAACAAAGTCCCAACATGACCTTCAGCAGATTTCTCAAGAGAAACTCTGCGGGCCCAGAGAGAGTAGGATGGTATATTCAATGTTTTGAAGGGGGAAAAAAACAGTCAAGAGTACTGTACCCAGAAAAGCTATCCTTCAAACATGATGGTATGACAAAGACTTTCTCAAACAAATAAAGGCTGAGAGAATTTATCAACACTAGACCTATCTTAACAGAAATGCTAAGGAAGTTCTTCAATCTGAAAGATAGATGCTAATGTGTAACAAGAAAACATCTAAAGGTATAAAACTTATAAAACTTGCTAGTAAAAGTGAATATACAGATAAATTCAGAATACTCTAATACTGTAATTAAGGTGTTAAAACCACTTATATTTTTAGTATTAAGACTGAAATAGAACATTATTAAAGATAATAATAACTGTAATAATGGGTTAAAAGGCAATATAAAGAATGTAATTTGAAATATCAGAAAGCCAAAAAGTGGGGGAGATATTGTTAAAGTATAGAGTTTAGTTTTATTTTTTTTGCTTTGTTAATAAAGTTAAGTTGTTATCCACTTAAAATAACATGTTATAACTGTAAGTATTTTTATAAGCTTCATGGTAACCACAAAGCAAAAATTTATAATAGATACATTTATAATAGAAAAATAAATAGCATGCAATCAAAACATCTCTACTAGAGAAAACCACTTAACTACAAAGGAAGACAGAAAACAGCAAGAAAGGATCTACAAAACAATGAGAAAATAAGTAACAAAATGATAGTAGTAAGTCCTTACCTTACTTACAATAATCTTCTTGAATGTAAATGAATTTAATTATCCAATTAAAAGACACAGAGTGGGAATGGATTAAAGAAAAAATAAGACCTAACTATATGTTGTTTACAAGAAACTCACTTCACCTATAAATACACACAAGACTGAAAGTGAAAAAATGGAAAAAGATATTTCATTGAAAAATGGAATAGCTATAAATACATATGCACCCAACACTGGACACCTAAATATAGAAAGCAAATATATTAATAGACTTAAAGGGAGAGATTGACTGCAATGCCACAATAGTAGGATATTTCAATGGCCCACTTTCAGCAATGGAAAGATCATCCAGACAGAAAATCAACAAAGAAACATTAAACTACACTCTAGACCAAATGGATCCAGTGGACATTTACAGAACATTTTATCCAACAGATGCAGAATACACATTCTTATCAGCATATGGAACATTCTCCAGGATAGATCACAAAATATTTTTTAAAATAAAGATCATATCACGTATCTTTTCTGACCACAATGAAATAAAACTAGCTATCAATAAGAGAAGAACTTCGGAAACGTACAAATGCTTGTACATTTTACAACACGCTCCTCAATGACCAAAGGGTCAATGAAGAAATTGAGAAGAAAATTTAAATATTTCTTAAAACAAATGAAAATGAAAACACACCATACCAAAACGTATGGGACACGACAAAAGTAGTACCAATAGGGAAGTTTATAGCAATAAATACCTACATCGAGAAAGTCAAAAAATGTCAAATAAACAAACTCATGATATACCTCAAGGAACTAGAAAAGCAAGAACAAAACAAAGCCAAAATTAATAACAGTAAAGAAATAAGAAAGATTGGAACAGAAATGAATGAAATTGAGACTAAAATAAAATAAAAGATTAACATAACAAAAGTTAGTTTTTAAAAAAAGGTAAACAAAATTGACAAGCCTTTAGCTAGACTAAGAAATATAATCTGAGATTTAGAAAATATGTTACATGTGATACCACAGAAATGCAAGGAATTAATAGAAACTAGTATGAAAAACTATGTGCCAATAAATTGAAAAACCTAGAAGAAATGGATAAACTCTTGGACACATATAACCTGCTAAGATTGAACCATGAAAAAATAGAAAACATTAACAGACCAATAATACATAATGAGATTGAATCAGTAATAAAAAGTCTCCCAATAAGAAAAGTCAAGGACTGGATGGTTTGACTGTTGAATTCTACCAAACTTACAAAGAAGAATTAATACCAATTCTTCTCAAACTATTCCAGAAAACTCAAGAGGAGGAAATTCTTTCTATCTCACTCTACAAGGCCAGCATTACCCTGATACCAAAACCAGAGAAGGACACAACAAAAAAAGAAAACTACAGACTAATCTCCCTGATGCAAAAATCCTCAACAAAATACTAGCAAACTGAATGAAACAGCACATCAAAAAAATAAAACACCATGGCCAAGTAGGACTTATCTAGGGATGCAAAGATGATTCAACATACACAAATCAACAACTGTGATATGTTGCTTGAACAGAATGAAGGACAGAAACCATATGATTATCTCAATAGATGCAGAAAAAGCATTTGATAAAATTCAACATTTCTTATGATAAAAACTCTCAACAAATTAGGTATCAAAGAAATGTACTTCAGTATAATAAAGGCCATATATGACAAACTCAAACCTAATGTTATACTGAACAGGGAAAATTTGAAAGCCTTTCCACTAAGATCTGGAACAAGACAAGGATGCCTATTTTCACTACTTTTATTCAACACAGCAATGAAAGTCCTAGGTCAGAGCAATTAGGCAAAAAAAAAAAAAAAAAAAAAAAAAAAAAAAAAAGAAGGAAAGAAAGAAGAAAAGAAAGAAAAGAAAAGCATCTAAACTGGAAAAGAGAAAATCAAAATTTTCCTGTTTGCAAACAACTTGATCTCATATTTTAAAAATCCTACAGACTTCACTAAAAAACTGTTAGAACTGATGAATGAATTCAGTAAAGTTGGAGAATACAAAAATCAATGTACAAAAATTAGTAGCGGCTGGGAGCAGTGGCTCACGCCTGTAATCCCAGCACTTTGGGAGGCTGAGGCAGGAGGATCACCTGAGGTCAGGAGTTGGAGACCAGCCAAACCAACATAGTGAAACCCTGTCTCTACTAAAAATACAAAAAATTAACTGGGCATGGTGGTGTGGGCCTGTAGTCCCAGCTACTAGGGAGGCTGAGGCAGGAGAATTGCTTGAAACCAGGAGGTGGAGGTTGCAGTGAACTGAGATCCCACCACTGCACTCCAGCCTGTGTGACAGAGCGAGACTTTGTCAAAAAAAAAAAAAGTAGCATTTCTATACACTAATAGCAATCTTTAAAAAATCAAGAAAGCAATTTTATTTATAATAGCTATAAAAAGGCCTAGAAATAAATTTAATGAAGAAAATAAAAGATATTTCCACTGAAAACTATAAAACACTGATGAAATAAATTAAAGAGGACATAAAAAATGGAAAAACATACTATGTTCAGAGCTTGTAAGAAGTAATATTATTAAAATGTCCACACTACCCAAAGTGATCTACAGATTAAATGCAATTCTTATTAAAATACCAGTGACATTCTTCACAGAAATAGAAAAACAATCCAAAAATGTGTATGGAACCACAAAGAGCCTGAATAGCCAAAGACATCCTGAGCAAAAAGAACAAAGCTGGAGGCATCACTCTACTAGACTTCAGAATACTCTACAAGGCTATAGTAACCTAAGCAGTACGGTACTGGCATAAATACAGGCACATAGACCAGTGGAATAGAATAGAGAACCCAGAAATGAATTCACCTCTTTGCTACCTGATTTTCAACAAAAGTGCCAAGAACATGCATTAGGGAAAGGACAGTCTTTTCAATAAATGGTGCTGGGACAATTGAAGAATACATGGAAGAATAAAACTAGACCACTATCTCTTGCCATATACAAAAACCAACTCAAGATAGATTAAAGACTTAAATTAAAGACCAGAAACTATGAAACTACTAGAAGTAAACAGGAGAAATGTGTTAGGATGTTAGTCTGGGCAAAGATTTTTATGGATAAGACCTTGAAAGCACAGGCAACAAAAATAAAAACAGACAAATGGGATTATATAAAATTGTAAACACTTCTGCACAGCAAAGGAGCCAATCAACAGAGTGGAGAGACAACCTACAAAGTGGGAGAAAATATTTGCCAATTATCTATCCAACAAAGGATTAATACCCTGGGTATAGAGGGAACTCAAACAACTCAGCATCAAAAATAATAGTGATAGGCTGGGCGCTGTGGCTCACATCTATAATCGCAACACTTTGGGAGGCCAAGGCGGGCGAATCATGTCAGGTAAGGAGTTTGAGACCAGCTGGCCAACATGGTGAAACCCTATCTCTACTAAAATTACAAAAATTAGTCTGGCATGGTGGCGGGCGCCTGTAATCCCAGCTACTCAGGAGGCTGAGGTAGGAGAATCACTTGAACCTGGGAGACAGAGGTTGCAGTGAGCCGAGATGGCACCACTGCAGTCCAGCCTGGACAACGGAGTGAGACTTCCTCTTAAAAAATAATAATAATAATAGTGATAATTTGGTTTAAAAATGGGCACATGATCTGAATAGACATTTCTCAAAAGAAGACATACAAATGGCTGACAGGTATGTGAAAAAATGCCCAACACCACTAATTGTCAGGGAAATACTAATAAAAACCACAATGAAATATTATTTCATCCCACTTAAAGTAGCTATTATCAAACAGACAAAAAAATAACAAATGTTGGTGAGGATGTGGAGAAAGGTGAACTTTTATACACTGCTGGTGGGGATGTAAATTAGGAGAGTCAGTATGGAAAACAGTATGGAGTTTCCTTTAAAAACTAAAACTAGAAATACGATATGACCCAGCCATACCACTACTGGGTATGCAGCAAAGAAAAGAAAATTCAGTATGTGTATTAGTCTGTTTTCATACTGCTATAAAGAACTGCCTGAGACTGGGTAATTTATAAAGTAAAGAGGTTTAACTGACTCACAGCTCAGCATAGCTGGGTAGGCCTCAGGAATCTTACAATCATGACAGAAGGTGAAGGGGAAGCAAGGCACCTTCTTCACAAGGTGGCAGAAAGGAGAAATGCTGCATGAAGAGGGGAAGAGCCCATTATAAAACCATCAGATCTCATGAGAACCAAGTCACTACCATGAGAACAGCATGGTGGGGGGGACTGCCCCCATAGTTCAATTGCCTCCACTCAGTCTCTCCCTTGACACATGGGGATTATGGGGATTACAATTCAAGATGAGTTTTGGGTGAGGACACAAAGCCTAATCATATCAGTATGTCAAAGAGATATCTACACTCCCATGTTTATTGCATCACTGTTCACAATAGCAAAGATACAGAATCAACTATGTATCCATTAACAGATGAATGAATAAAGATAATGTATATGTACATAAAGGAATATTATTCAACCATAAAAAATAATGAAATTCTGATGGCTGACTGTGGTGGCTCACACCTGTAATCCCAGTCCTTAGGAGGTTGAGGTGGGAGGATCACTTGAGCCCAGGAGTCTGAGACCTGCCTAGGCAAAAAAGTGAGACCCCCATCTCTACAAAAAATAAAATAAAAAATTAGTGAGGCATGGTGGCGCACACCTGTGGTCCCAACTACATGGGAGGCTGAGGCAGGATCGCTTGAGCCCAGGGGGTCAAGGCTGCAGTGTGCCATGTTTGCACCACTACATTCCACACCACTACACTGCAGCCAGGGCAATAAGTAAGACCCTGGAGAGAGATAGAGCTAGAGATAGAAAGAGAGAGAGAGAGAGAGAGACAGAGACAGAGACAGAGACAGAGACAGAGACAGACAGAGAGAGAAATGAAATCTTGTCATTTGAGGCAAAGTGGATGAGCCTGGTGCTGGGGGACATCATGTTAAATGAAATAAGCCAGACACAAAAAGACAAACATTGCATGTTCTCATTCATGTGTGAGAGCTGAAAAAGTTGATCTCTTAGAAATATAGAGTAAAACACTAGATGTTACTACAGGCTGGGAAGGATAAAGGGAGGGGAGATAGGGAGAGAATGATTGATGGTACAAAATTACAGTCACATAAGATGAATTTGTTCCAGTGTTCTATAGCACAGTAGGGTAACTATGGTTAACAATAATTTATTGTATATTTCAAAATAGCTAGAAATGATTTCAGATGTTTTTAACACGAAATGATAAATGTTTGAGATGACAGATATGCCAATTACCCTGATTTGATCATTATACATTGCATGCATGTATTGAAATATCACATGTATCCCATAAATATGTACAATTTTGTGGCAGTTAAAAGTAAAAACAGGCCAGGCACGGTGGCTCAAGCCAGTAATCCCAGCACTTTGCGAGGCCGAGACGGGCCGATCACGAGGTCAGGAGATGGAGACCATACTGGCTAACCCGGTGAAACCCCATCTCTATTAAAAAATACAAAAAAAACTAGCCGGGTGAGGTGGCGGCCTCCTGTAGTCCCAGCTACTCGGGAGGCTGAGGCAGGAGAATGGCGTGAACCCGGGAGGCGGAGCTTGCGGTGAGGTGAGATCCGGCCACTGCACTCCAGCCTGGGCGACAGAGCAAGACTCCGTCTCAAAAAAAAAAAAAAAAAGTAAAAACATTAAAAGACAGTTTAAAAACTTTCTGTGACTCTATAATTATTCCAAAATAAAAAAGTTTAAAGCACACATACTGAATTTTATTTTTTAACAAATTAAGTTTTATCACACAGATAGAGCTTTTTAAAAACCTAGCAGGGAACATTTCTATATTCTGCTTGGCAACTTTCTTTTTCCAGGTTAATTTCTATAGAATTACCTCATTCTTTACTTCATTCTTTTAACATCAAAATAGTACTATTCTGTACTTAAGGATATATCATAATTTATTTAACTATCATCTACTGATGAGCATCTAGATTGTTTTTAAATTTTCAGTTTCAAAAAAATGCTGTAATAAACACTGCTTCTAAATATGCCTTTCTGGACTTTTGACACTATTTCCGAAGTTTCCTAAGTGTAGTATTGCTGGCTATAAGTGTGTGTATAATTTGTATTTTAACACACACAGGCAAATTATGCTCCTTCACTCTTGCACTGGTTTACATACCATTCAACATTACAAAGGAGTTCCAATTCCCCCACTCTCACTATGGATGGATGCTCTAGGTCTACTTAATCTTTGACACTCAATGGGTTAAAATCATGCCTTCCTGTTTCACTTTGTATATATTTGTTTTTGAGGTTGAGAATTTTTCATTTCTTTATAATCATTAGAATTTCTGCTCCTGTCAATTGCCTGTATATGTACTCTTCTTCCTTGCACACCCCACCATTACTGAATGTTAGCCGCTGGATTGCAGAGTCTTTGTTTACTTCAGCACCCTATCGCCAGCATGTAGAATGTGCTGGGCACATGCTTGGGATTCAAAAAAACCATTTGAAAGAGATGAATTGATGAATAGCTGTTTCCTATTTCTCTGTTCATCTTTTTTCTTATTGACTTGTAGAAAATATTTGCATATTGGGAATATTAATGTTGATTTTCCCAGTCTTTTGCTATCTTTTTTGAAAGACATATTTATTTATTGGTATTGTTTGCAAAGAAATAATACAATTACTTGATACCAAAATAGAATTACTTGGATAGGGTGGTGAAGTAAACATGCAAAAAAGAAAATACTTCAAAAAGTAATCTTCCTCCTCACTCTGTATTACAGCTGCCTACATCTGGTCCCACCACATCCATTGTCAGTTTCTTGGGTAACATTCCTGAGCTGCTCTACGCGTAGACACACTTATGGCATCTAACCTGTCTTATAGTATCTTCCATCTTTCAAGATATTTTTACATAATCAAACAACATTGTTTATCCTGTAGGATTTCTGCCAGATTGGATTTTTGCTGATTGCTTCCCCATGGTGTCTTTTAACATGTTTCTCTTCTCCCTACATTCCCTGTAAATTAGTGAGGTCAAATCACTTCTGTATTCAAAATTCTCCACTGGCTTCTTAAAATGCAAGCCAGAGACCCTGCAATGTCCTCCAAGGCACTGTGTCAGTGCTGATCAGAACAATGTTACCTGTCCAGCACACTGAGGGGCTCTTGCCCCATGCGTATGCTCAACCAACAGTTCTAGGGTCCTCATTGCCAGCCAGCCAGCAAATGACCCATTTCCAAAATCCCTTTTTACAGTTGACTTCCTAGGACCATTCCCAGCACCAACTATATTACAAGGAATTCACATCCTGAGATGGAAAAAGGCTTACAGAGGGGTTATTGGAAAGTGTTGGCAAGATATGCATCTTACAGATGGGAATAAGGGCATAAGGAAGGCAGGACTGGAGAGAGATAGAAACCAGCCTGTAATGTGGTGACAGATCCTATATCCCAGGGGGAGCTCTTGAGCTGGAACAATGCTTTAGAATTGCTCCAAATTGAAGCAAGACAGGCTGGCTTTTGTATCCCTACGTCAGCCAGTCACTGACTATGTGTGGGCTGCTCCCACCCAGGGGGCAATTCCCCACAGCCAGGGCAATTCCCATGGATACTGGTCAGCAACCAGCATTCCCAGCAGCTGAGAGATGAGTGCATCTGCCCTGGGGAAGGGATATGGGAGGAGTGCCCCAGAACCCATGATAGCGAGGCCTTCAGTCTTGGTCTGGTGTCATATGATAGCAGTCATAGAGTTCACACTACTTTCTACCCAGTATTGCCTCATGGCAAAGAGATCCTGGAGATTAGCATTTCTCTCCTTTTTAAAAATCTAAGTACTGTATCTTTCTTGGGGAAGGGAGGCTCGGAAAAATGTGACAGCTCCCTCATGCCACTTAAGAGCTGTGGGAAGACAGGTAAGACTGTCCCAGAACCCCTGTGCCCCTGGCATCCCCTTCAGTCATTGTCACGCTACAGCTCCCACTGCATAAGATCGTGAGTCACTCCTGTGAGGTACCAGAGTTCTGGAGAGGAAGAGCGAACATAGCTCCTCTGCTCTCAGATCTCCAAACTTACTCTGCCTCTGTTTATGCTGTCCAAACAGGAGCCATAGCCTCATGTGGGTATTGAAATTTCAATTAATTTGAGGTCTTGTTTCCTCTCCAGCTGTCTTCTGCCCCACAGGCCAGGGAGGATTTTCGTGTCCTTCTAGTGTGTGACCATGTGTGTGTGAGTGTAGAGGGGACATATTGGTTGATAGTTTAAACAACTCTCCTGGTAGCTGTCCCATTCATCTTATTCTTTTTCATATTTCCTCAGTGATATCTGTTATTAAATTGCCGGCCTTCTATCAGACTCTTGAAAAGAGGAAGGAGTTGGTCACGCTGCGACTTATTAAAAGTGTCCTATGAAAATTCACTGCTTTTTTATTGTATAAGAAGCTATTAAAATAATATAGATTAATATATTTTATTATTTGACTTGAAAGTTAGATTATTTTGTCATTATGCAGCATGTATATCTTTACCATAACTGAGTTAAAAAAAAAAAAAAAAAACAGAATTCTGGAATACTGATCTGGCAAGCGAAAATCTGAGAAAAAGGGAATCTCATCTTAGCCCAGTGATTGTTTCAAAAGGAAGAGCGGATACAAATGAATTGGTAAGTATCTAGCAGAGCAGGAGGGAGGGTTGAGGAGGAGGAGTTCTGCAGTCAGTAAATACACAGTGGCTGCTGTCAGAAGCAGAGTTTTATGAAGGCCATGTTATCACACTGCTGCATATTTTTGTTCTCTCTCTCCTTCTGCACAAAGGAAGGAAAGATTCGAGAGATATAGAAAGAGGAAATGATATAGGCAGAAAGATCTCTGTCTCCACCCACACCCTAGTGGAGCTGTAAATAGGCAGTTAAAGGTCTGTGCTCCTGAAGAGAAATCAGATCTTAAATGTAAGCTTCCAGAAGGAATCGTTAAGTCTGGCTTCTCTCCTGCTACTGAATGCTGGAGATGTACATATTCCTTAAAACGTGCTCACAATTTTTTAAATTACAAAGGTAACACATGCTCAGTCTAGGAAATATGAAAAATACAGATAAGCATGGAGAAGAAAATAAAAATCACCATCCAGAGATAAACACCATTATCATTCCTTCTGTTTTATTAAACACACACACACACTCTTTTACATTTTAACATAATTGGGAATGTACCAGAGATATTATTCTTATCCTTTTTTCTTTTTACATTATATCATGAGTATATTCTCATTCCACTAAAAATTATTTTAAAATATCATTTTAATGACCCTATATTTCACCTTGTAAACACACCAGAATTTATTGAACCATTCCCCTGATATCAGACTTCTAAGCACATTATCTGTCTTTCCAATAAATATCACAGCAATGAACAATTATTGACCTCTGCTTGTTCCTAGAAATGGAAGTCCTAGATGAAAGGGCATCAATTTTTATAAAGTCTTTGATGCACGCATGGCCAGGCACCCATCAGGCAAGCGTCTACCTGCTTAAACTCCAAACTTAGACAAGATTAAACTGTTTTCTACAGACCATATGGAATCAAAGGATACCCTTTCTGAGTGTCCTGAACATTCTAAGATAGTTATGGAGTGTGCCAGTTACCAATTCATAGCTTTTCAACTCCAAATTCACCCTTTTTGCTTGCTCTGTGGAAATTAAGCTGGGACCTTTAAACATTTTTCCTTTTCCAAGAAAAGTTTTGTGAACAGAGGGCACTGGAGAGACATTGCAGAAGGAAAGAGTCTTGCTTCCTGCTTCCAGTGTACTGCCTAGTTCAATAGGTTCCTGCAGCAAGCACAGCTTCTCCAGTCCCGGGCTCCTGCAATACCTGGAGGCCAGCAGCTTCCCCTGGCACTCCACCTGTGGTAGTTTTATAGTGGAGTGCCTCCACTGACACCTCCCTATTAGCAGCTTTCCGTAGCACCCGAGAAGACTGACTTCCAGCAAGTTGTGCTGGCACAGCACCTAAGCAACTCTGCTATCATTTGGGCCTCAGTAGCCCCCAGCATTGCAGCTGCTCCTTATGTCTACCATTCCTTTATTCTTTAGAGTTCTCTTTTTGTTCTTTTAGCCAATCCCTTGTGACTCCAATTCACTATTATGATTTATTCTTTATATTGAACTTTTCCTGTTCAAATTATTGTGTGGTGTCTCTCTTCTGCTTAGACCCTGCCTGATCCAGGGGCCAGCCTGTCCTGAGTTCAGAGATGATCTCTCTAATGAGTGATGTAGTTTGACTCCTCAGAACAGTCTGGATCTCAGCTCCAAACCAACTCCAAGTGTACTGTGTTGCAGTTTCAAATAATTGAAACTCTGGCTTAAATTTCCTCTTATGCTTTCAGGTTGCAAAGCCTTATTTACATTTAATTTAGGAGGCCAAATACAGGTACTACTGAATGATTGATTCTTCTTCTTTCCTGAAAGCCTCCATCAAGTTCAGTCAAATCTTCCTTCATTTCTTCTCTCCTCCTCTCTGCTGATGTCTCTTCCATCTCCCTCTCCCCATTTTGGATGCCCGGCCCTCCACACACAGCAATATATCCTTGCTGTCACCAGGTAATTCTCCTCTCTGCATATTGCTCCTCAACTCAAAACCAGTGGCGTCTGGGTTCACAGTCTCCAGTCCTAACCTTGGGTGATTAGCAACCTTATGAACTGATGAAGATCATTCATTTTTGCTTTCCCATTACCATGAGAGCCACCAGCAGATGATGCTGCCTGACTTGCCCCACAAATAAAGATATCAAGGATAACAACTATTCTGCTCTGTTTGGTCTAAAGGCAAACCCTTGGTTTAAGGACAGTCGAAATATTATTAAGTAGTAATCAATTTCTCCTTCTCTGCTTGCTAAACATAATACATGTCCTTCAAAATCCAAATCACAAATCATTGTTTCAGTGATTCTTTCTGTCGGCTTATCAGTAGAAATGAATCCCTTCTTCCTCTGCACCCTCAGTGTGTTTATCCCTTGGCTGGGGTGCACATCACAGTTGTCTCGGTTAAAATGGAGTTTCCCATCATTTTGTGAGCTCCTACTAAGAAGGTACTATGTCTTTTTCATTTCTGTGTTGGTTCCTAATAAATGCCGAATTGGTAAATGCTCTATTGCTACATTAACAGCAGTAAAAATCAGTACTATGTGAGGAAAACAGAGGAAAGTAACCACCAGATTAAGATGAACTCTAGACAGTGGTTCTCAAACTTCAGCTTGCATCAGAGTCCTCAAGAGGACTTATTAAAACAGATTCCTGGGCCCTACTTATACAGTTTCTAACTCAGTAGGCCTGCGATAGGAATCTCAAATTTGTGTTTTTACTAAGTTCCCAAGTGACGCTGAAGCCGCTGTTTGGGGGCCACACTCAGACCCACTAGGCTAGCCCACTCCATCTGCTTCAATATTCCCTCCAAATGCACTTCTGTAATCATTAGATTAACCCCAGGTGTGAGCAGGACCCCAAAGTGCATTTTTTCCTAAAGCAGCACCTGTAATAGAATCACAGACTCTTGACAGATATTTCAATCACAGAATCTCCAGAGTTTTTAAATTTTATTTTATTTCAGTTTTGCACCCAAAGCAGAAATCCCTTTGACCACCAGTGCCCCCAGTCGTCCTATACCTCTCGCATCTGACACTCTCTGAGTTGGACATGAAGAGTTTCCACCTCGCCCTGCTGCCTCTCATGAGCCCAGGACTGAACACGATGCCTAGATGTCAGCTCACCAGCACTAGGGACCGTCCCCCATGCAGGCTCCTGTGGGCACCTCTCTCGTTTTGAAATTCTCATCCATCTGTTACCAATTCATTCCAGACCCTCACAGGAGATAAGTGTTCGATCAGTCTGGACTGTACTTGGATTTAACTTAGGGATTTCACTGAGCTGCAGTACCTCCCGATTGGCCAAGTACCTGTTGAAAGCAAGCCCCGCCTCCTCCCCACCGTGCACTGCGGGTTTTTTATTGTTTTGTTTTGTTTTTTTTCTGGGCGTTCCCTGCTGGCTCCCCCAGAGGGCGCACCCGCCCCAGGCCAAATCCCCAAGGAGTCCCCTTCTCTGGGTTGCAGAACAGGGTCCTTCTCTGGGCCAGGGGGCTCCCTGAGGAGAGAAACTGGGTGGCCCAGACTGGCTTCTCACAGGAACAGATGGCAGGTTGCAGGCACTGAACAGGAGCCATCTGCTTGGGTTTGGTGGGTGGATCCAAATCCTGCTCTGACACTAAATCCCTGTGTGACCTTGGGCAAGTTACTCACTGAGGTCTCTGAAACCACAGGAAATTGCACCATTCATTTGAAGATTTAAGGAGAAAATGTATTTAAAGCACTTTCCCCCAGCCTGGTGCATAACACTGTTATATTAGTTACTATTAAGTTTGGATCGATTGACTTCTGTTTGAGTGGAGTATTTTGTCATCTGATGGAGGGATGTTTGCAGAAAAGAGCTACAGTTGGGGATCTGCAATTAGAGGAAAGTGGGGATAGATAAGGAAGGAGCAGAGTAGGCTGGGGATGGGGAGGAACCAACGTGAATTTAGTAATACTATGTGCCATTTGTTTTGCAGACACTGTCTGATATCATCCTTGGAGTAAAGCAAAGCAAATACAAGAAGGTTTTCCCTGTTTTATAGGTGAGGAATGAGGTGTAGGGAGGATAAATAAAAATTTCATCCAAGGACAGCAGGTAGCGGAGCTGGGCTTTGAACCCGGGAGTTGAAAGACTGTGCAGCTTATCAGAGTAGGTTGCCTGGAAGCCAGGGCACTCACTGCAGAAGCTCAAGGCAAAGGGCACCTGGACAAGGGCAAAGGGGACTCAGCAAGGAGACAGGATTGACCAGCAGGCTGGGTCCTGGAGGACATTGTCCCTAGAGCTCCCCTAGAGCTAGTTACAAAGGCCAAGGCCCCAGGCCTGCCCACCCCACACAGAGCCCAGCAAACCTCCCTCTGCTCCTCAAATTATATCCCAGACCTCCTGACTTTTGTCTCTTACCGACTCTCTCTTGAGACTGGACCACAAATGGATATATCACCTGAGTGAAGCAAAGTTTAATAGTCTGGTGCCAGGCTGCCTGGGTTTGCATCCCAGCTCTGTCACTAACTAGCTCTGAGCCCTTGTGCAAATTATTTAACTGTTCTGGCCCTCAGTTTTCTTACCTGTAAAGTGAGAAAATAATAATACTCACCTCTCAGGATTGTCATGAGTTTAAAAGAATGATATCTGTGAGGCCCTTAGCAGTGTCTGGTATAGAAGAAGCATAGGTCAGGATTATGGGAGTGTTATCTGACAGGTCAAAGATTGGTTTGGCTTGTCATTGTTACTAGCCAGCCTGGCCACCTGCAGAGGTTGTTCCCTGTCTCTTGTCAGCAGTTTCTTCTCTATAAGTGATAGCAGAATCTTTTGGCTAGTACTAGGTGTCCACACTGTTCTATGCTCTTGACATGCATTGAATAATAGAGTGCTACTGGCCACCCTCAGAGACAGGTGCTATATTGTCCCATTTCACAATGGGGACACAGAAGCTCAGAGAGGTGAAGAGGTGAAGAGATGTCTCCAACATCACAAGGCTGCAGGGAGCAAAATTAAGCATTCCATAGACATAATCCCACAATGAAGTCGTGTGGATAAACGGCTCAGTGCTGGCCAGTTGCAGTGGTTCACACCTGTAATCCCAGTACTTTGGGAGGCCAAGGCAGGTAGATCACATGAGGCCAGGAGTTTGAGACCAGCCTGGCCAACATGGTGAAACCGCGTCTGTATGAAAATTACAAAAAATTAGCTGGGTGTCATGGTGCACTCCTGTGATCCCAGCTACTCAGGATGCCGAGACACAATAATCGCTTGGGCTGGGGTGGCAGAGGTTACAGAGCGCGGAGATCGTGCCATTGCACTCCAGCCTGGGTGACAGAATGAGACTCAAAAAAAAAAAAAGAAAGAAAGAAAGAAAAGAAAAAAGAAAAACCCCAGCTCAGTGCAATTTGGCTCAGGGTGGGGGAGGTAAGAAAGGGCCTGGAGCTCAGTGTCACCTGATTCCTACCTATCCCTCCCACAGCAAGTCTCAGGACCCTCCAGCTCAGGAGACCACAGAGTACTTTCCCAATGTCTTTAGTGTTATTTAGCCACCCATAACTGTTTTCTTCATCTCCATGCTCAGGGTCAACACCTGACTTTAAGATAAAATATACCTCTTCTGAATCTCTACTTTTTCTCTAGACAGTCTTTCCATCTGGAAGGCTCTGGATGTCTGCCCCATGCATTTTAATAAAAATTAGCACAGCTCATGTTTATTGAGACCTTACTATATGCTAGACACCTGAGGAAAAATCCTTTGAAACATTAGCTTATTTAGGCTTCAGAACAACCCCATGAATTTGGAATTATTTTGTCTCAATTTTACAGATTTTTCTACCGCCACATGTTGCTTCTCCTGCTAAATTGTATCCTATGCACATGCTGTCTTCGGCTCTGTTGTTTCTTCCTTTTTTTTAATGAGCACATGTCTTATCTGCCCTCTTCTGTTACTTACTAGCTCCTTGACCTTGGGCACATTATTTACGTCAAAAGGCCTGATGGGAGGCTAAAATGACACAATGCTTATAAAGTGCTCTGTGCTCATGCTAAGTGCTCAATAAATGGCAGTTTTGTCATTACATTATTAATAAGAACTAGATTATGGCCTTCAAGTGTTTGTGGCCTCCTAGTTGTCTCCTCTGCACCCAGCCTGGCATAGTTTTAACAGAATTCTGATTCACTAATATTACCTGCATGCTCAGGGTATATAATCACCTCTATTGTAGTGGGGGTGGGGAACAGAGACGTGCAGTGCATCCTGGCTCTTAGCCAATCCCTGGACTTGGCAAAGGGTTATTTTCGAAGGGCCACCCTGTGGCTGGCTGTGACAAAGCCACAGTCCTGTATGCTGTGCTTATACAACTGAGAGTCCCATCCTGGGCCCTGTGGGTGATGCAGGAGGAGCCCTGACCACAGAGGACATGGAGAAGCAAAGGCAGCTCCAAGGGAGCTCCCTTTACGAGTAGGGAACCTCCCTGTACGAGTCCTCTAGGGCTGCCATAGCAAATTACCATAATCTGGGGAGCTTAACACAACAGAAAGTTATTTTCTCACAGTTCTGGGGCCAGAAATACAAAATCAAGGTGTTGGCAGGGTTGGTGTCTTCTGGAGGCTCTGAGAGAGAATCTCTTCTGTGCCCCTCTCCTGGCTCCCGGCAATTGCCAGCAATCCTTGGCATTCCATGGCCTGCAGCTGCATCACTCCCATCTCTGTCTCCATCGTCACATGGTCTTCTTCCTTGGATGTGTCTCCGTGTGTCCTTTCCTGTTCTTATAAGGACCATAGATACTAGATTCAGGACCCAGCCTAACCCAGTGTGACCTCATCTTAACTAATTACATCCACAAAGACACTAGTTCCAAATAAGGTCACATTCTCAGATTCTGAGTAGCTATGTGATATAGCTTAGATATTTGTCCCTGCCCAAATTTCATGTTGAATTGTAATCCCCAGTGCTGAAGGTAGGGCCTGGTGGGATGTGTTTGGGTCATGAAGGCGGATCCCTCATGGCTTGGTGCTGTCTTATTGATAGTGAGTGAGTTCTCAGGAGGTCTGGTCATTTAAAAGTGTGTGGCACCGGGCTGGGCGCAGTGGTTCATGCCTGTAATCTCAGCACTTTGGGATGCCAAGGCGGGCAGATTGAGGTCAGGAGTTCAAGACCAGCCTGGCCAATGTGGTGAAATCCCATCTTTACAAAAAACAAAAAACAAAAAACAAAATTAGCTGGGCATGATGGCGGGTGCCTGTAATCCCAGCTACTTGGGAGGCTGAGACAGGAGAATTGCTTGAACTTGGGAGGCGGAGGTTGCAGTGAGCCAAGATCGTGCCATTGCGCTCCAGCCTAGGTGACTGAGCGAGACATCATTCCCCGCTCCTCCCATCCCCCAGCTCCAAAAACAAGTGTGTCACACCCACCTCTCACCCCCTTGCTCATGCTCTGGCCATGTAATATGTCTGCTTCCCCTTCACCTTCTGCCATGATTGTAAACTTTCTGAGGCCTCCCTAGAAGCTGAGCAGGTGCCAGCACCACACTTCCTGTAAAGTCTGCAGAACTGCGAGCCAATCAAACCTCTTTTCTTTGTAAACTACCCAGTCTTTGGTATCTCTTTAGAGCAAGCAAGAATGGCATAATACCATGCATTTTTTCTTTCAATTTTTAAAATATACAAAACCATCACACAATGCAAAGAAATACAGAATGTATTATGAAACTGTTGATAATTGTCTGAAGGTAAATTAGTCATCCTGCTAATTTACCTCCAAAAGTTTGTTTAGTACATCAGAAATACCTTTTCTTTCTTTTTTTTGAGACAGAGTCTCACTCTGTTGCCCAGGCTGGAGTGCAGTGATATGATCTTGGCTCACTGCAACCTCTGCCTCCCGGGTTCAAGCGATTCTCCTGCCTCACCCTCCTGAGTAGCTGAGATTACATGCATGCGCCACCACACCTGGCTAATTTTTCATTTTTAGTAGAGATGGGGTTTCACCATGTTGTCCAGGCTGGTTTTCAGCTCCTGACCTCAGGAGATCTGCCCACCTTGGCCTCCCAAAGTGCTGAGATTACAGGCATGAGCCACTGGTCCCAGTCAGAAATATCTTTTATTAACTATGAATTAAGAAGGGGACACTATTCAACAGGCTCACTCTCTCACCTCCCATCCCATCAGCGGCAGTACTGCTGTTCCTCAGATCTGACCCAATGGTCCCTCACAGGGAGAGAGAGAGACATGGTCTACAAATCCATGAGACTGGACTTAGATTCAAATAAACACAGAAAGACTCTCCTCTAATTGGGGCATCTTTACAAGGCTAGAACATGATGTTTGAATTGATCTGATGTTATCACTCACTGAGAGACTGAGAGGGAGAGTAGTAGTAGGGATAGAGTGTGGAAAAAAAATACAGTGTCACAAATTTAGCCCTGACTTCAGATCTGACAGGAAGACTTCCCAATGATTTTTGAGAAAATGATGGGTAGTGTTTGGGGATTTTTTTTTTTTTTGGCAGAGTTTCTCTCTTGTGCCCCAAGCTGGAGTGCGATGGTGCAATCTCGGCTCACTGCAATCTCCACCTCTCAGGTTCAAGAGATTCTCTTGTCTCAGCCTCCCAAGTAGCTGGGATTATAGGCATGTGCCACCATGCCTGGCCAATTCTTGTATCTTTGGTAGAGATGGGGATTTCACCATGTTGGCCAGGCTGGTCTCAAACTCCTAACTTTAGGTGATCCACCCGCCTTGGCCACCCAAAGTGCTGGGATTACAGGCATGAGCCACTGCACCTTGCCTTGTGGATATTTTTATAATTCGCTACCAAAGCCAGATACGGAAAGAACCTGTATAAATTGATTAAAGCGTAGTTATGGGCTGCTATAACAAGATATCATAAACTGGGTAGTTTATGTTGTTTACAAACAACAAAAATGTGTTTCTCACAGTTCTGGAGGCTCGAAGGTCCCAGATCAAGGCTGATTCAGTGTCTGTTGAGGGCCTGTTTCCTAGTTTCTAGATGGCATTTTCCTGCTGCATTCTTAATGGTGGAAGGAGTGAGGGGTCTCTTTTAGAGGACGCTGATCCTATTCGTGAGGGCAGAGCCTACACAACCTAATTATCAGCCAAAAGTTCCACCTCTTAATTCCATCACCTTGGGGGTTAGAATTTAAATATATAAGCCTTGGGGAGACATAAGCTTTCATATAATAGCATGCAGCATTTGGATAAAATGTAAAGATAGATGTCTTGGCTTGAAATTATACACACACATATATGTGAGTGTGTGTGCGTATATATATATGTATATATATGTGTGTATATATGTGTATGTGTGTATATATATGTGTGTGTATATATATATTTTAAAGACAGAGTCTCACTCTGTTGCCCAGGCTGGAGTGCAGTGGCATGATCTCAGCTCACCACAACCTCTGTCTCTCAAGTTCAAGTGATTCTATTGCCTCAGCCTCCCAAGTAGCTGGGATTACAGGCACACACCACAATGCCCAGCTAATTTTTGTATTTTTAGTACACATGGGGTTTCGCCATGTTGGCCAGGCTGATCTCGAACTCCTGACCTCAGGTGATCCAGCTGCTTTGGCCTCCCAAAGTGCTGAGATTATAGGCGTGAGACACTGCACCCAGCCAAAACGTTTTTAAATACTGGGTTTTTGAGGTGCTGCCTGAATGTTTTTGAGGTTTATAACTAAGGACTTTCTGCTTCCTGTGTTTTCTGAAACAATCCACTTGTTATCCAAAGCAGATTTGTATTTGTCTGATTGCTGTTCCAATTTGGGGGCATATAAAACAAAACAATGGCCAGGCATGGTGGCTCATGCCTGTAATCCCAACACTTTGGGAGGTTGAGGCAGGAGGATCTCTTGAGGCCAGGAGTTTCAAACCAGCTTGGGCAATATATCGAGACCCAGTCTCTATAAAAATTTTTAAAAATTTAAAAAGTTTGCTCAGTGTGGTGGTGCATGCCTGTAGTCCTAGCTACTCAAAAGGCTGAGGGAAAACGATCTCTTCAGCCCAGCAGTTCAAGGTTAAGGTAAGCACTCCAGCCTGGGTAACTGACTGAGACCCTCCCTCTGAGAAAATATGGATCAGTTACTCTGCCCTTAGCACATAGACAGTACTTCATTCAACATATAGAGCACCTACTTGCTCAATTTTTATGGCCCCTTTGTCCATAAAAATATATTAAAAAGTATATTTTACTATGCCATGGATACAAAGTAGATGATCCAGGCTAGACTTATGTTCATGTTCATTTTTTCCCTTCCCTTTTTTAAAGAAATTTAAACATTTTCGTGGGTGCAAAATATATTGTGGCCCCTAGGCACGGTGACTACTGTGCCTGGTGGATATGTTAGCCCTGCCACTCCTGGACATTTGGACTAGAGGGCCTGGGGAATTTGCTTTCCAACATTTGTGATCTGACTGCACCTAGAGGAAAAAAGAGATCTGTGTCTTCAATAATGGCCCCAAATATTAAAAAACAAGATCAGGACCCAAGAGATGGCCCTAGGGAGACCCCTCCAGGTGGTTAGGTGAGTCTTTAACCTCAGCCCACGCTGCCCCCTGAATGAGGGGTCTGTGTGTGGTGAGTGGGGCATGCTATCATGAGAAGAGTTGCCAGGATGGGAAGGTGGAAGCAGAATAGAAGGTGGGAGGGGAGATTAGATACATACTTGGCAATTTCAGGACAGGGACTAGGATGAAGATTCTCAGCGTTTTTGGGGAGTGGGCCTATCAATGACATCTTTGAGAGTTGTGTGGAAGCTTTGGATCCACTCCCTGGAACAACGCATGTATGCAAACATGAACCAACATTTACACAAACTTTCCGGGACTAACAAAAGGTTCATAGGTCCCAGGTTCACACCCTCAGGTCCAAGGCAGCTCCCTGAAGTCTGGAGAAGAGAAACAATACATCGGGATCATTTTCCTCCCACACCTCGGGCTCCCAGCTGCTGGAATCCAGAATCCGGGCTGGAATACCTGGCTACTATGTGGGTTAATCAGACGTCGATGCTGGCTGGCACCTTACCACTACGGGCAGCACAGTTTCCATGGGGAAATGCATTCCTGTTTCCACAACAGACTTCTAAAGGACTCTTGCAGCACAACTGAGTTTGTTATTTGGGGGTTGGTTGTCCTGATGGTAATCCAGTTTAATGAGCTCAACGGTAAGAACAAAGTGGCCTTTTCTTGTGGCCCTGGTGCTAGGCTTAAATGCTTCCCACCTCTGAATCCAAGTGTCCTGCAAGCATGGCTCTCCTGTGCAGCGACTAACCAGCATTCACTACAATAACGTGGCTCTGGAAGGAATAATTAGACTTTATGGTGGTAATTCACCCAGCTTTCACAGAACCCTCTTCTGCGTGGAGAGAAAAAGAAAAGGCTTTAATTGATTCTGAATTAAAATAACTAGAAAAAAAATCCAGTCTACCAATCAGAGAAAGCAGACTTAAAATTAAAGCCAGAATTTCAAGTTTCACACACTAATCTGGCTCAAAGTATTAACTCTGATCTTGTTTTTGAAGTAACCATTTAAAACTAAATCAATTCAAAGATAAAAACAAAGGGTTGTTTTGTTAAGGTAGAATGTTTTGTAAAAATGAAAATAATGTAAATATGCAGTATACATATAATATTTACATATTGTTTATTTAAATATGTACTTATATAGGCTGGACATGGTGGCTCACACCTGTAGTCCCAGCATTTTGGGAGGCCGAGGCAGGTAGATCACCTGAGGTCAGGAGTTCGAGACCAGCCTGGTCAACATGGTGAAAGCCCGACTCTACTAAAAGTACAAAAATTAGCTGGGCGTGGTGGTACACGCTTGTAATCCCAGCTACTCGGGAGACTGAGGCAGGAGAATCGCTTGAATCTGGGAGGTGGAGGTTACAATGAACCGAGATTGTGTCACTGTACTCCAGCCTGGGCAATGGAGCAAGACTCCATCTCAAAAAAATTAAAATGAATATATACTTATATATGTAATATTTATATTATGTGTGTATATTAAATAATTATATAAATATATTTGGGCATATAAACATTATTTATGTGTACATAATAATATATTTATATTCTTTTCATTCAATAGGCAGGTACTATTATTTTAACAAAACAATCTTGTTTCATTGTAGTTGTGGTAGGGAAACAGCTGAAATTTAGGGAGTGATTTCTTTGTGGCTGCCCTGGTGCTACCTGCTTCATGTGTGTTACCTTGCCCGATTTTATTTTATCTTGTAAGCAACCCTGTGCACCATTTTGTGGATAAGGAAAGTGAGGTTTCCAAAAATACAGTTAATAATAAATTATTGTTGCTATTATTATTTCTACTGAGATAGACTCTTATTCCTAGAATAGCTAAAATTTTGTTTCCTGAAGGCAGGGGGATGAATGAGGCGAGTTTACATTCTAGTCAGGGAGAGAGAGAGTCAATAAAATAAATTAACAAAGTACAATCTATTGTCCTTATTCCCACTTGTCCTGATCTACGAAGTCCCGACAAACACTGAATTAGCAAATACTGGACATTTTTTGCTCCTAGAGGCAATACAGGGTGAGGTTCCTATGAGACTCTGGGCATGATATTTTCATCAATCGGTCAATACATAACCTTGCTTTCTGTGTGTTTCTATCTTATGACAACTTGTTTAATGTATATTGTTGATTCATTAACATTTAACTCACTGCCACAGCACTGTAACTCTTGCCTGAATGGAGCTTATCTAATGCACATTTTCTCCATGAGACACATCACAGCTTCCTGCACTTAGGAACACTAGCCAGCACTTCAGCACTATGTTTGGGGCCATTTCAGACAGCACAATCACCAACATAAAGCTCAAAAACTCAGCAAAAAAAAAAAAAAGAGGGCAGGAAGTAGATCATAGAAAGGACACTCGATGACACTATGAGAACCTAAACAAGAAAGCAGAACATTGGCTTGTTCAACCGCAGCTGCTAACTTGCACATTAGACAACTCAAAATTTTCACCATTCTGTGCACGTCTGTGTTCCCTCTAGCAGAACCCATGGCTGAAGTCACCCCACAAGGGGAGATAGGGGAATTTCCACTACAGGGTGCTTCCAAAATGTCCCAAGATAGAGTGATTGGGATTTCAAAGAAAAAAGCACTAAACCTCAGGGTGATCAATCCAAAGCATTTACTAGAGGAACTCACAGAGTAGAGCTGCTGCCAGTGCTCGGGGTCGGGGGGGACGGTGAAAGATGGGGGTGTTCCACCTAGGTGTGTCTGCAGCAAGGGGTCAGGGTATGGAGTTTATATGAGGGTTTAAGAAATTCGGCTCAGGGCTGGGTCTACTTTCTTTCAGTGCTTTGGGCAACACCTAGATAACTTTATCAGTGCCTGAGAATGTTCAAGGCTCCAGCTTGGGTTCAAACCTGCTGGGAAAAACAAGTAGCTGACTGGGTCACAGAGCAGTCAAAGCACTCTGTATTTCTTGGACAGCACAAGAGCAAAAGCGGGGGGACCTGGGGGACCCTACAGTCTGCATGTGACTGAGAAAGCTCTGTGTGTGTCGATTGTGGGGTTACAAATAAATTTTAGCAAGTAGGCAAATTTACACACCCAGAATCTGCAAATGATGAGGATCGACTGCATGTAGCATAGGAGAAAGTCAGAAATTATGAAGGAAAATGAAACTCTCTTGAGAGGCTTTCTGAGCTGTGGTGTGGTTTGGGGTCTGGGTTGTGGATGTGGGCATCAGGGTTGCCCTCCCAGAGAACCAGCACAGAGGTTTGCTATGCCTATAGTGGCCGTTGGTGAATATCCCGTAGCATCCAGGGCTCCTCAGCGGTCAGAAAGCCTTTGATGGGAGCCGGGGCCCTTTGCACACCTTTATGTTCACATCTAAGTCTTGTTTTCCTCTCTACGCTGGGAAGGAACAAACATCTCATGAGGATAACAAGAATCACATGGAGGACTTTATAGAGCAGTCTTATTTGAACCTCACAACAATCACATGAGGTAAGAAGGGCAAAGATCATTGTTACTTTACAGGTGGAAATGAAACCCTGAAGCTTAGAAAGGTTGTAACTAGCCATGATGACTCTGGAATATTTGGCTGATATTTAGAAGCCTAGGCTGGAGGGAGTGGGGCTGAGGCTCCCACTTCAGATTTATTGATGTCTTGTTGGGTTCAACAAGATTGTGTCCAAAGCTCTCCTGTGATGGAAGGAATGTAATGTTCTGATTCCTCTAAGAGCATTTATTCATTCATTCAATAAGTATTTATTGAACACCTACTATATGCCAGTCACTATTCTGGGTTCTGATGATACAGCAGTGACCAAAATGAACACATATCCTTGCTTTCATGGAGCTTACATTTTAGTGACAAGAGACAGACAATAAAACAGAATATTAAGAAAAAAAGATAGTGCAACATAGCAGCTGCCTTTTTAGGTCACCTGTAACTCCTATTTGTTGAAGGCAGCTTGATCTAGAGCAAGCTTATCCAACCTGTGACCCACGGGCCACATGCAGCCCAGGACAGCTTTGAAAGCGGCCCAATACAAATTCATAAACTTTCTTAAAACACTACGACTTTTTTTGCATTTTTTAAGCTTATCAGCTATCATCAGTGTTAGTGTATTTTATGTATGGCCCAAGACAATTATGCTTCTTCCAATGTGGCCCAGAAAAGCCAAAAAATTGGACACCCCTGGTAGAGGAAAGAATGTGGAAGGCCGTCCTAGTGCTGCCCCTTGCTGGCTGGGTGACCCTGGGTCTGAGTTGCCACAACTATGATTATAACTGTGTACAGGCCCTAGACATTAGGGACAGGTGTAACCAACATGTCTGCAATTCATTTTTAACTTTTATCAAACATATCAAGCATGCAAAAAAATAGGGAATTACATAATGAACACTTACATACTTACCAGTTTTTAGACATGAAACTGCAAATTCAAAGTGGCTTTGTAATGGGTCCACTCAGTTGGGCTGAACTACATTTCCCAGAATCCCCTTCCCTGGATGTTTCTGCTTCAGTGGGCCACAGGAAACCATTTTTGAGATTTGGAGGACAGAGCTGAAGCAGCAACCATATTATTTTTTAAACATGGAAGGCCCAGGTGGATGCTTTTATTGCACATTGTTGCCTCTCTGCTTACCTTGCTGGCGGGGACAGCGTCCAGGCCTGCACCTGCTCCCCTTGGCCCTGCTCCTTCCTTCAGTTCCTGTGACTGCTGAGCCAGGTATGTGTCTAGATCCATGACAAAGGGTACCAGCTTCTCCTGCCAGACACCCTTCATCAAGATGGGAGGTGGTGAATGACTGACACAGTTTCCTGTCCATCCTTGTGAGTTTCAGCTCATATTCCTGGGTTCCATCTTGTCCTCATTCTTCCCCAGTTTACATCCATCTTCTCTTCTTGACTGCCTGCCCTGGGAACTTTAAACTCCAGCATCAGAGAAGATAACAATTTTCCAGAAACCATTTAACCAGATCCCACAATTGCATAAGGTCAAATCTTGTAACAGAGAACACGTAGTCATGGATGGAGGGGTGGGGGATGAATGGATGATTGATTGATACATAGATAGATAGATAGATAGATAGATAGATAGATAGATAGATAGATAGATAGATAGATAGATAGATGTAGATAGATGATCTTCTGGTTTTTTTTGTCCCTGGCTGATACATCCTGTGTACTTGTATCTGATGATACCCCCTCCATTTCCTGCCCAAAGGTAAAGGATCTCCATTTTAGTATTTTTTATTTCTATTTTTGCTCTATATGTATACGTCCATAAATAATATACAATATTGGTTATCGGATTCTCATTAAGTTTAATGTTCAATAAATAATCGCTCAAGACCCCAGTGCCTTGATTGATTCTCAGGTCCTCCTAGCGCCACAAAGTGTCATCCTCGGTTATCACGGGGGTCCCCAAGGAGCACTTCACGTGAATCTACAAATCCTTCTGTCCACTAAGGTTCCCACGTAGCAGCTGCAATGTCCTTCCTTTCTTGTTCCCAAGACCTGAGATAATGTCAGCATGGCCACTGCCAGCAGTGTACCCTGTGTATCATGAGGACTGTGCCAAAGGAGCTGCCTCCCTGGCTTCCGGCTCCCTCATCCACATGCCAAAGCAGGTCTAGGTTCTATCTGCAGAGGTCAAGGACACCCTTTCCTCTCTCCCTAATACCACACATCTTCACCCCAGTGTCCAAGCAGCCCCACCTGTGCCTCGGGCCCCATACACTCTCTCATTAAGTTAGGCCCTTCCTATCTTCCCCTCCATCCTCAGACCCAGCAAGTGACACCCCTCCCCCCACTAAATCAAACCAAAATCCACCCCCATCACCACAGCAAGAGGAAACCTCTCAAAGACACTGCCTTCTAGATTCATTCACAGCCACATAACATTTACTGACGGTTGGAAATTAAGGATATGCAGAGAGACAGAGGGAAGGCTGGATACATCCCACAGCTACAGGATGCAAGTGTGCACAACAACTTCACATTCCCAGCCAGGGCTCTTAATGCTGGCATGTAACCATACAACAGCAATGACCTCATCTTGCCAAGAACAATGGGTGAACACTTGCTTTACCTTTTGGACACATAAAGTTTTACTGGTTTTGACCATTTTTATCAAGTCAAAGAAACAGTATGTCCCAAAGGTTCATTAACTCAACACATATTTATTGAGTTCCAGTCAAGTGTCAGGTGCTATTGCAGGTGCTTGGGATCCACTGCAGAATAAAACCAACTAAGAGCTCTGCCCTTGTGCAGTTTCTATTCCAGGCTAGAACTCTAGAACAGACATCTTCTAGCAAAGATTAAATAATAGTTTATTCTTCGATCCTACCTTTTGTGTCTTCCTTTTATAACTCCAAAATACTTTGTACCCCAAAGTTTAGCCAGGGCATCACATTCCATATAGATTGAAGTTTTGAAAATCAATTTTATTGGGATGTTATTTCCATATAATAAAATCCATACCATTTCAAATGTACCTTAATTTAGTTTAATTTAATTTAATTTAATTTTTTTTGACAGTCTCGCTCTGTCACCCAGGCTGGAGTGCAGTGGTGCGATCTCGGCTCACTGCAACCTCCACCTCCGGGGTTCAAGCAATTCTCCTGCCTCATCCTCCCGAGCAGCTGGGATTACAGGCATGTGCCACCACACCCGGCTAATTTTTGAACTTTTAGTAGAGACAGGGTTTTGCCATGTTGGCCAGGCTAGTCTCAAACTCCTGACCTCAGGTGATCCGCCTGCCTCGGTCTCCCAAAGTGCTGGGGTTACAGGTGTGAGCCACAATGCCCGGCATATTTATTGCATTAAAAAAATGTATATACTGTGCAACTGCCACTACAGTCAGCATAGAGATTTCCATCATCTCCAGAAAGTTCCTGTGCCCTTTCCCACTCAGTCTTCTCTGTCTTCCCTATAGAAATGCTTAGCTGCTTTCTGTCACTCTAGGTTGGATTTGTCTTCCCTGAAGTTTCATACAAATGGACTCATACAGTATGTACTCTTTGGCTACTGGGTTCTTTTGCTCATCAGAAAGTTTCTGAGATTCATCCATGTTGTTGCATGTATCAGTGCTCCATTCCTTTCTATTGCTAAGTAGTATTCCACTGCACACATACACAGAACCTACATTTTCTCTACCCATGCACCTGTTGAAAGCCATTTGGATTGTTTACCGTTTTAGCTGTTACGATGTTCACAGTACAATGCTACTATGAACATTCATGTACAAGTCTTTGTGTAATCATATGTCTTTATTCCTCTTGGGTGCATACCCAGTAGTAAAGTTGCTGGGCTGTGTGGTAAAAAAGTATTTGTTTTGTAAAGATGTATGCCTTTTTTCATACTAATGCATTTTAAGTACATATTTCACTTCACAGGAAACTGCCATCCTATTATCCAAAGTGGTTGTATCCTTTCACATTCCCATCAACAACGTTCAAAAGTTGCAGTGCTCCTCAGGTATAACAGCACTGGGTACTGTCAGTCTTTTTAATTTTAGCCATTCTCATGGGTGGGTGGGATATCTCAACATGGCTTTAAATGGCCTTTCCCAGGCACTGCTTTAAGTGCTTTATTAATTTGCTTCTCACAACAATCTTATGAAGTACACATTATTATTATTCCCATTTTACAGACAGGGAAACTAAGGCACACAAAGGTAGCTTGCCCAAGGGCACAACACACCTAGCACATGGCAGAATCAGGGTTCAATCCAGGCACTCTGACTCCAGAAACAAGACTCTTAACCCCTTGGACACACCAGCCTCCCAAGAGTAAGTTCTTGGGCTCCACTGTGGGTGATCCATTATAAGCATGACTGGAAAGACTTGCCAGCCACCTGAGAAGAGGTGTTGCCTAAGATGAAGCCTTACAACCTAAAGACAGGTTAAAGCCTTACAGCCTAAAGACGGGTGTCTGAAGAGCCACATACGAGGAAACAGTAGAAGCCACAGCTGCCAGCCCACGTTTGAGGGCTGGACCAGGATGAGGGCTAAGGGCCACTGGTCTCAATCTCTGCCTTTCATGCCAAGCGCTGGCAAGGGCCACTGTGGCAACAAAGATCTCAAACAGTGGCCAGGGATGGGTAAGGGATGACTTTGCCTTCAACAGAGAGTGCAAGATCATCCACCATTCACTCCCATCATCCACTGTTTGAATCCTCTTGGTGCCTGGGGAAGGGCCCCATCTGACTCAGTAACTGTTACAGGAATCTGGGGTGTGTCTGGAGAAGGACTATCTTTTTTGAAAACAGGTAGGGGTATAAACTATAAATGAACACACGTGCTAATCCTGAAAGGGAATAGGGAACGTGTTAGTCAGGGTGCTCTAGAGAGACACCACCAATAGGATATATATATGTAGATGATAGACAGATGACAGGGTATTTATTAGGGGAATTGGCTCATGCAATTTTGGAGGTGGGGATTTTCCACGACAGGTTGTCTTCAAGTTGGATACCCTGGGTTGCCTGTAGCGTGGCTCAGTCCAAGTCTAAAAGCCTCAGAGTCAGGGAAGCCGATGGTAGCAGTGGAGGGTTGCTGGCATAAGTCCTGGAGTCCAAAGGGCCAGAAGCCTGGAGTTCTGATGTCCCAGGGCAGGAGAGAAGAGTGTCCCAGCTCCAGGAGACAGAGGGAGGAAATCCTATTCTCTCCTTTTTTGTTCTATCTGGGGCCCCTGCTGACTGGATGGTGCCCACCCATATGGAGGGTGACTCCTCCCCACTCAGTCCACTGACTCACGTGCCAGTCTTCTCAGGAAACACCTTCACAGACACCGCCAGAAGCAACACTTTACCAGCAATCTCCAGTCAAGCCAGCACCTCAGCCATCACAGGGAACAACCAACGAAAACACACAACCCTATAACAATGTCAAGCTTCCAATGGATCCACCTCTGATCTAGGATACCCAAGGTACAGAGCAGGGGCTCCTGGACTTTTGAATGTCAAAGACCAGTGAAGCTTTAAAAAGGAAAGGTAACTGAATGGAATAACATAAGTTTCATAATTTTTTACTTTGCTGAGTAAGGATATTAATAAAATAACCACCACTAAGTGCCATCACCATTATGTCATAAAAGAAAGGACATATGGATAACTCCAAAGGTAGGAAAGGCAATCTCAGAATAATATTTGTTTTTTGGTTTTGTTTTTGTTTTTTTTTTTCAGCTAGGCACAGTGGCTCATGCCTGTAATCCCAGCACTTTGGGAGGCTGAGGTGGGAGGATTTCTTAAGCCTAGAGGTTTGAGGCCAGGCTGAGAACATAGCAAGATCCTATCTCTACAAAAAGTTTTTTTAAAAAAAATTAGCCAAGCATGGCGGTGCACACCTGTAGTCCCAGCTATTCAGTAGGCTGATGTGGGGGGATTGACTGAGCCCAGGAGGCCAAGGCTGCAGTGAGCTGTATTTGTGCCACTGCATTCCAGCTGGGGCAACAGAGAGAGACCCTGTCTGTCTGTCTCTCTCTCTCTCTCTTTTCAATGGAATACACTGGAAAATTTTTCAAATGGAAAATTTTTCAATGGAATACATTGGTGTTATTAAAAACTTTACTACATTTTCCTGATCTTTTTTTTTCTCTCACTAAAATGCTATCACTGATAGGCACCAGCTTTCAGGAACCACTAGTAAAGTAGAAAGTTCACAATCTGTAGAATAAGCTAGATAAGTTCAAATCCCAACTCTGCTACTCTACCTGCCCTTTACATGGCATCCTGGTTACATATCTATTTCTGTGTAACAATTTATCCCAAAATGTACTCCCACAGATACTATGGTCAGGAATACAGGCAGAGGAGAGAGGGAGGTCTAGTCTCTGCTCCAAGATATATTAAGACTCAGCTGGGAAGACTCAGATGGCCAGGGGTGACTCTAATGACTGAAGTCTAGAATCATCCAAAGACTTCTTCGCTCACATGTCTGGTGCCTAGGCTGGGGTGATTTAAAGGCTGGGCCCAGCGGGGAATATCAACTAAACACCCACATGTGGCCTCTCGGTGTGCCTTGGGCTTCCTCATAGCATGGTAGCCTCAGGGAAGTCACATTCTTTTATGAGCCTGGTGACTCAGTGCTCCAAGAATGTGTAGTACATAAGCAGAAACTACATGGCCTTTTATGACCTAAACTTAGAAGTCATATGAAGTCACTTCCTCTGTAAAATATTAATTGAGTCTGTCACATCCTCACCCAGATCCAACAGAATGCGAGATAGACCCCACCTCTTGATGAAAGGAGCATCAAAGAATTCACATTTTAAAAAACCACTGCATTGATGTTGTTGTTTTACATTTAGCCTTTATAACAATACAAGGTGTGTATCATTATTTCTATTTTATAGATGAAAGAAATTAGGCTCCACAAGGCCAATAAATTCACCCCAAAATAGTAAAGTACTGAGTTAAATGTCTACCTCCCTGCATTTTCCTGTTCTCATGGCCTCTCAACCCAAACCTTTAATCCAGCTGACCATATCCCCTCACCAAGCAGGCAAAGGGACTGTAGATGCTTAACACTGCTTACAGAGAGGCCAGGGACCTGCCTTCCTCCTTGGCTGATCTAGTCCCATGAACCAGCTTTTCAGGCCTCCCTTTGGCCCCCCCATTCGTGGGCTCTCACAGTGCCTTTTGGGCTCTGTGTCAGGTTTTGCCTCTCTGAGTTTTAACTGTTTGCCTTCAAGGATTTTGCCCTTATTTTCCCTCTGCCATTTGCAGGCCAGCCTGACTGTATGAATCCCATCTCCAGCATGGACATTAACCCACTTATGTCTATGCTGCACTTGCCTGGCCTATGGCCAGGAGAATATGGACAACCTGAGCTATTCAACAGCCATGATACATGTGTGGTAAGAGCAGTGCTCATCTGGGCATGGTGGCTCATGCCTGTAATCCCAGCACTTTGGGAGGCCGAGGTGGGCAGATCACCTGAGGTGAGAAGTTTGAGACCATCCCCACATGGTGAAAACCTGTCTCTACTAAAAATATAAAAATTAGCTGGGCATGGTGGTGGGCACCTGTAGTCCCAGCTACTCGGGAGGCTGAGGTAGAAGAATCACTTGAACCCGGGAGGCGGAGGTTGCAGTGAGCTGAAATTGTGTCACTGCACTCCAGGTCGACAGAGAGAGACTCTGTCTAAAAAAAAAAAAAAAAAGAGTCAGCAGTGCCATCTGGGCCATCCCTCACTGAGGTCTCTGAGAAGGTGGACTGGCCAGAAGCCAACAGCCCCACTGGGAAATATGTTTATTTCTCAAGACTCTTCCTTGCAAGTGCCAGGAGCTCACCCTACGCCCAAAGAGGGTATGTGGTTGGAATATTTACAAAAACGGGAAGGTCAGGGATGAAGCTGGACCCAGAGCTCTAGAACCAAAGATATTATTATGCTGCTGACATCTTTCTTCCCTTCTCTTGTTTCTGTATATCAGCCTAAATTCCTCCTAATCCTGATGGTCTTCTTCCACATAAAGGGGGAAATGACAGCAACAGCTTCTGAGCTATGCACTGTCCATCGGAGTGGGATTATTACATTTCCCTGATTCCAGCTTGAAACATCTCAGAGAAGGGCTGGCTTGAGTCAGTTACCCACCCCTGGATCAATCTATCATGGCCAGGGAGAAGGCATCAACCCAGACTTGATCTCTCAGAATCCACCTTCCCATGTCTGAGTCTTCCACTGTGAGTCAGGCAGCCCTCCTATGTGCTAGGTATCTCAGTACAACATGACCAAAATCCACAGGTCAAGAAGCCAGGCAAATTTCTGAGGGTCAGGGCTCAAGTGTTTGTTCCTCCTTTCCATTCTCCACCACACTCCTCAGATTGTCCCTATCATCGATGCCTTGGTGTGGGTTTTTCTAGGTGTAGCTAGAAGCCCAATGAGTACCTGAGACCATTGTCTGAAGCCTGTTTTTCTCAGTCCCAGCTTCAACACCACTCCCTTTTCATTGTATCTTTTTTTTTTTTTTTGGCAGGGGTTTGCGGGGGGTAGGGGGGTGGGGCGTGGACTGAAGCTCACTCTGTTGACCAAGCTGGAGTGCAGTGGCGTGATCTGGGCTCACTGCAACCTCCGCCTCCCTGGTTCAAGCGATTTTCCTGCCTCAGCCTCCCGAGCAGCTGGGATTACACGCACCCACCACAATGCCCGGCTAATTTTTTTGTATTTTTAATGGAGACAGGATTTCACCATGTTGGCCAGGCTGGTCTCCAACTCCTGACCTCAGATGATCCACCCACCTCAGCCTCCCAAAGTGCTGGGATTACAGGTGTAAGCCACCATTCCCAGCCCTTCCTCCTAATTTCTAAAGCTGCCAGTAAGCCCCCCAAAAGTTACTTTGTCCTTATAGGTTCTCTGAACCTGAAGGTGAGAATTGGCAGCAGGGGTGAGGCTATCTGAAGGAAGATGTCAGAGTTGCCATTGGATGGGGACATTGGCAGGAGCTAAGCCCTGTGGTTGAGAAGGTTCTTGTCCGTCTGAAGCAGCGTGAGTCAAACACTCTGGAGTGGGCTCCAGGAGAGGCTGGAGGCTGGGAGAGTGGTGATAATGGAGCTTCTTTTGGGAAAGCAGGGAGAGATTTTAGGATGTGAGCCATCGAGAAGGCCATCATGTGGAGTAGGACACCTGACTGCTGTAAGTGAGGACCCTGGAAGTATGCACAGAGGGTCTGTCCCAGCCTTGGTCTCTCAGCATTGCGTCAGATATTTGGATAGAGGCATGAATGATAGTTGTTGGGGGCTGAGTTGTGTCCTTCGTAAAGAAATGTTGACATCCTAACCCTCAGTACCTGTGAGTGTGACCTTATTTGGAAATAGGATCTTTGCAGATTAATTCATTAAGATGAGATCATACTGGTTCAATTCAAATTCAATCACTAAAATCAATGACTTTCCTCCTTATAAGAAAGCCATGTGGAGATGCACAAGGAAGACGAGCATGTGAATTCAGAGGCAGAGATTGAAGTGAGCCAAGGAATGCGAAGGGCTGCCGGCAACCACCAGAAGCTGGGAGACCTGAGGAGCGATTATTCCTGGATCCTTCAGGGGTACATGGCCCTGCCAACACCTTGGTTTCAGACTCTCAACATCCAGAACTGAGAGAGAGTAAATTTCTGTAAATTTCTGTTGTTTTAAGCCTCCTACTTTGTGGTAATTTGTTATGGTTGTCCATTAGCAAACTAAACAGCAATTTATCCTTCTTGTAGATGAGACCCTGCTGGTTGCCTACCCAGCTGCCATTCACCCATTCTCCTTGCATCAAAACCCTGAGTTTGTTCAGCATCACACAGAAATGTGCTCAGGGAGGGTGGCCCGATACTTGAGGGAAAATGAGTGGCCCAAGTAAGTCAGAGTACATTCATTTCCCTTTGCCAGGGATTGTGGAAGGGATGGCCCTCGACTCTGCTCTGGCCTCTGAAATGTGAGGGAAAGTCTGTGGGCAGCCTCTGGGCAGCACTGAAGGAAAGCCTCCTCTGCCTTCATTCCCGCCTGAGAGATGGTCATGTGAGGATTTACTGTCTGCAGCCGCTGAAGCCCTGGCTCAGCCATGACAGAAGGTGACTCAGGGCGGTGATATTGTTGAGCTGTTAAACCCAACCTTCAAATGGACTTCTTGTCATGTGAGAAAGATGAACTTATATTATTTGGTTGGATGTGCTGTTACTCACAGCTGAAGACAATCTAACAGGCATACTGGTCATGATCATTAATACCACCAATAATGGAATCAGGATTAAAAATAATCTAAGACCGAAAGGCTTGCCACAAATAAAACAGACAAACTGGAACAGGAATAAATGCATCGTTAGGTGGGATAATTCTTACCTGTTTCTCCTTTTGGAGGGCAGATAGAATAGGCTGATAGGAGATGCATGAAACATGGTTTCATTCTCTGTGTAATCAGGACTTGCAACACCGATTACTCCTTTCTGATTCTCCTTGAAAAAAAAAAGGAATAAATGTAAAATTTTTGCATTAGGGATGAAGACAAATTGTTCTATTAGGATAAAATATAAGTGAATATATATTTTAAAATTCTGTATGTCAAAAATACCATGGATAAATTTAAAAGAAAAATTACATACTGGGAAAATTACAACACAATGAAATATGAAAGTTTGTTATCCTTATACAAAGAACTCCTGCAAACCAATAAGAAAATGGCAAAACAAAAACAGAAACAAAACAAAACAAAAAACCCACACATTTCAATAGAAAAACGGTAAGGAATAAGGAAAGGCAATTCCCAAAAAAAAGAAATTGAATTAATCAATTAGATGAAATTCAACTTCACTGAATGCAGTAGAGGATACAAATTAAATACAATAAAATACACAGGGGCATATTCAGGTTTTGTGAAGCCTGAAACTTAAAAAAACGTGGGAGCTGGATCTTCAAAACTGTGATTTCAAAACTAAGTGTGAATAGGAATTTTATTTGGAATAAGAAAATAAATCACAGCAAACTACAATGTTTCAAATGCTAAAAAAAAAAAACCCACAAGGGTCAAAAAACAGCAAAAATAACATATTTTTATTAACTGTCTAAGACTTGTTTATAACATTTTTTCCTATATTCTCTGGATGCCTACACTTTCATCATTTCTTCATTTGACAACAACTTTGTATTGCAATTTTATGTACAGAGGATAAAAATATAATTTGTCCTAACATAGTTTATTGAACTATATTTATTCTTATTTAGAGTTGAGATTCATAAAACGTGTGACTCCACACATAGATTTGCTTGCTGTTTGTAACACTGCTATAGGTTTGTGCTTTATAAAGTCAGACATCCTAATATGTTCTCTTTCACATCATGCCCACAAAAAGTTAAAAAATAGATGTAGTGCATTTGTAACGGTCTATATTGCATTATGGAGTGTATTCCTGAAAGAGGAGAACCATTTTGACTGGGTGCAGATGAGAACTGAACCCTCCACTCATAATTTTCCACATCTGATGACTGGAAGAATAGATACAGACTAGATGCTGGCTCTGTACATTTCCAACTGTATTTCTCTTCTACTCTCCAAGCAGTTCCAGGACCAAGGCTGCAGGCCACGATCATAGTATGATACAATCTTTAGCTCTGTTTATGGTGTTGTGGAACTGAGTGAGTCAACACAGTGGGCAGTAGGAATGTTCTGGGGAACGATTCCTTTATGGGGGAGCAACCATAGCTAAAAGGGACATAGAAATCACTGTAGCTCCAAACATACGTCCCACCAAACTTTAAATGTATTTTCAATTTCATCTTAGCCAACTTCCAAAAATGCCTCCAGTCACTTGGATAACACTCAGCACAAGGAGAAGTGTGATTGAGAATTAGAAAAAACAGCTGCCTTAACAGATTTTAATAAAAATCTTTAATTTTGCACATTTTACTAAAGACATCTAATCATATTAATACACTGCTAGGGTCATTCCCAGGGTCCTAATTAGATGTCCTAAAACATAAGCTTTATCTTCAAAGTAAATCAACTCTGGGTGTAGGTACACTTGATGTTGAGTTTCCATATCAATGTAAATGTTTAAGGCAAAAATTTGATACAGTAAAAGATGATATGGCCCATAATGGTCTAACACAATGAGCTCTTCCTCAGGCTGTGGATCAGATCATTTTCCATTTTTGTTCATTTCCAGTTGAAGCAGTGGAGGTGCTTAGGATCATGTTGTACAAACAATATGGATGTGTGAACACTAGAATCACACACTCTGTGTGTGTGATAAAGAACCGAGGTCTATGGGGGAAACAGCAGAGCCACGTCTCCAGTATCAACAGCTCAGGGCGTCTTCTCATGAAGTCATGAAGTGAAAGGACAAGCAGAATCCCTGTAATACAGGCCATTTTCCTCTTTCTCTTTATTTCCTGACCCCTTAGTACATAGAGTTTAATTCAAGTGAGTTATTGATTGTGTGATGAGACTTTACTATAGCACATGTAATACTTATAATTTACAAAAATTAGACCAAACATTTCTGAAACTGTTTGGGAATGTAATTTAGCATTATGCATCAAAAGCCCCCCAAAAAGTTCATACCCCTAAAGATTCAATTTCTAGGAATTTATCCTAACTAAATCATTATGAACATATTAAAACATATAGCTACAAGTGTGTTCTTTGCTAAATTATTTTAAAAATTGTTTTTTAATTTTTAGAGAGGGGGTCTTGCTTTGTTGCATAGGCTGGACTGAAACTCCTGGGCTCAAGCAGTCCTCCTACCTCAGCCTCCCAAGTAGCTGGGATTACAGGTGCAAGCTACCATGCCTGACCCTAGGTTTTTAACCAGGAAAAATTGAAAATGATCTATTACTATATGGCCAATGATATGGAATTGTTTAAATCAGTTATAGTATATTTACACAGTGGAATACAACACATTGGTTCAAATGGCAATGTAAAGAAATGTGAAAGATCTACTTGAAGAAAAAATTAAATGCTATTAAGAGCATAGAAGATAATTTGTATAAATGAAAACAAATACCCTGCTCTTGGATAGGAAGACAAATACTGTCATGATTAATTATTAATCTAAAAATTAACCTCATCTCAATTAAAAATAACAATCAGAATTATAAAAAATGAGATAGGCCGGGCGCGGTGGCTCAAGCCTGTAATCCCAGCACTTTGGGAGGCCGAGACGGGCGGATCACGAGGTCAGGAGATCGAGACCATCCTGGCTAACACGGTGAAACCCCGTCTCTACTAAAAATACAAAAACTAGCCGGGCGAGGTGGCGGGCGCCTGTAGTCCCAGCTACTCGGAGGCTGAGGCAGGAGAATGGCATGAACCCGGGAGGCGGAGCTTGCAGTGAGCTGAGATCCGGCCACTGCACTCCAGTCCGGGCGACAAAGCGAGACTCCACCTCAAAAAAAAAAAAAAAAAAAAAAAAAAAAAAAGAGATAATATGACTGTAAAGTCTAGTGAAATTATAAATGGCAAGAATAACCAGAAAAATTGTAAAAGAAAGTGAAGTAACTATCTCTACTGAATAGTAAAATATATTATAAAACACTGAGTAATTAAAACTACATCCATTCATGACTGGATGCGCAGAACTGAACAGAGTCTAGAAAAACTAGACTCTGACATAATAAGGAACAGAGTATATCATAGAGATGACCTTTCAACTTGAAGGAGAAACTGGTGGCTTGTTCAATAAATTATATTAAGACAAGTAACTAACTCATACGCCAAAATTAATTCCAGATGGACTGTAAAATAAAAGGTATAAAATTAAAATGTAAAATGTAAAGGCAGATGCACAGAAATATTTTTTAATTTTAAATTTTTAAACATTAAGAAAAATTTTAAAAATATGTATATTTAGTATAGCGGAGGCAAATAGTATATATAAACCAACACAAAGCTCACAAGCCATAAAATATACATAAAAATGATTACATAAAATTTTGAACATTTTAAAAAGATGTCATAAATAATATCTGAAGGGAAAATGATAACTTGAGAAAAACATTTCAATGTGGATGACAGTCAAAAGGCTTATTTCTCAATATATGAAAACTTTTAAATAATAAGTAAGAAAAAGGCCAATAAAATCATGGTTATCCACAACTACAGAGCTTCACATAAGACATCATAGAAAAATATGTTTTCTATTTTTTTTTTTACTTAGCTTTACTGATGTATAATTTACATACAACAAAACCTGCCAATTCTAAATGTAAAGTGTGATGAATTTGTTTATGGTTGGTAATTACCACCACAATCAGGATATAGAATTTTTCCATCACCCCAAACAGTTTCCTCTTGCCCTTTTACAATCAGTCTCCCTACCCAATCCCGGATATCTGGGAACCACTATGCTCTTTTGGTTACTATGGTTTTGTCTTTTCTAGAATTTCATAAAAATGAAATTATATAGTATGAGTCTTTTGTATCTGGCTTTTTATACGAGAAGAATATAACGCCCCTGCACTCCAGCCTGGGGAACAGAGCAAGGCTCCATCTCAAAAAAAAAAAAAAAGAAAAAGAAATTGTCAGACCAGTTTCTAAGGTTTCTAAGGTTGGAGCATGGGGGGAATCATTCACCAAAAAAAAGTAGAGCGTTCTTCCCAGAAGAAAGGGGAAGGGTGTGAGGCAAAAGTAATTTCCACTTTTTTTGAAGTATAGAAAACCATTTTTCAAAGTAGTATCATTTTACATTCCCACCAGCAGCATATGAGAGTTCCAGTTGCTCCATATCCTTGCCAGAACATGAAATGATCAGTCTTTTTCATTGTAGCCATTCTTAAATGTATGCAGTAACATCTTCTTATGATTTCGATTTGTATTTCCCTAATTAATGGTCAATGATGTTGAACACTTTTTTCACGTACTTTTTGTTTTGCCATTTGTATTTTTTCTTTGGTGAAATGTCCGTTCAAATATTATATAATTTAAGGTATTTATTTGCTTACTGCATTATTTCTGTCATTTCATGATCTGTTTCTATTGGTTGATTTTTCAACCTCCTTACAAGTCATGTTCTTTGTATGCCTGATAATTTTTGTTTGCATGTTGAACGTTGTGAATTTTACCTTTTTGGGTATTGGGTTTTGTAGTTGTTTGTTTGTTTTGCAGCTAATGTTGGACTTTTTTTTCTCTGAGCACAGTTAAGTTACTTGAGATCAGTTTGATCCTGTTGAAGGTTGCTTTTAAGTTTTGTTAAGGCAGGACCAGGTAAGTGTTTATTTTAGGGCTAATTTAGCCTCCCCCTGCATTAAGATGATACCCTTCTGTGGGTAGCCAATGCTTTGTGTATAAAAGGTCTCTGTTTTGGCTGGTATGAAGACAAATTATTCCCAGTCCTGTGTGAGCTCCAGGAATTGTCCGGCATCCTGCTTTCTGGTAGTTCTTCCTGTGGCCTCACAGAATTTCACCCATGCGTGCTCAGGACAGTATTCAGCTAATGACTTGAAGTGACTGCTCTGCAGATCTCTACAGCTCTCTCTCTAATCATCTCCCTCCACTCTTACATTCTGCTTCGCAAATTCTAACCACTTTGGCTTCCCTGGACTCTGATCTGTGTCCTGTGTTCTGTGAAATTTCTGGGATCTGTTTGGGTTCTCCATCCCTACAGTGATGCCTGGAAACTGCTTTGAGACAGTAAGCTCGGACGTAAGACTCACTTCATTTGTTTCTGTCCTCTTAGTTATCACAGTCCTGTACTGTCTGTTGTTCAATGCTTAAAAACTGGTGCTTCTTGCTGGGTGCGGTTGATCACGCCTGTAATCCCAGCACATTTGGGAGGCCGAGGAGGGTGGATCATGAGGTCAGGAGATCGAGACCATCGTGACTAACATGGTGAAACCCCGTTTCTACTAAAAATACCAAAAATTGGCCAGGCGCGGTGGCTCAAGCCTGTAATCCCAGCACTTTGGGAGGCCGAGACGGGCGG
>NW_012112919.1:7714223-7717593 GCF_000951035.1 Colobus angolensis palliatus | reverse complement strand
TACCAAAAATTAGCCAGACATACTGGCGGCTGCCTGTAGTCCCAGCCGCTTGGGAGGCTGAGGCAGGAGAATGGCGTGAACCCAGGAGGCAGAGCTTGCAGTGAGCTGAGATCACGCCACTGCACTCCAGCCTGGGCGACAGAGCAAGACTCCGTCTCAAACAAACAAACAAATAAACAAAAACAGTTGCTTCTTTTTTTGATCCTGTTTTTCTAGTTGTTTGCAATGGGAGGACAATTCTCACGGCAGCCAATGCTTCATAGATGAAAGTGGAATTCTCTTTTTTCTATTTTCAACTTTAAAAATCCCAAGGGAGATCGTTGGCCCAGTTTCTGTTTGGTGATTACCCATAAGCCAATCAAGGTAGTGAGGACATCTAAGAAAATCACAGTTTCTAAGGTTGGAGTATGGGGAGACTCATTCCCCAGTGAAAAACAGAGAATTCTTCCCAGAAGAAAGGGGAAGGGCACAGGGTAAAAACAGATGAGAGGCATCTGCTATCAAAGCAATTCTTATGAAAAAGAACTTGAAGTCAAGCAACTGATAGAGCTGTAAGAGTTTTATTGTCTAGAAGGTGGAGTCCATTCCCTGGCCTCATGTTTTCCAGGGCCAAGGACAAACAAGAGGAGGTCCAGGATAGAGAGATACAATAAGTGTAACAGTTACATGGAAAGAGGCAGAATGCAGTAAAAAAGCAACTTTCTTTCTTTCTTCTTTCCCCTCCTCTGCCCATCCAAGTCCGCTCTATGGACAAGTTCTTTCTCATCCCTTGTGAGAAATATGGGGTTGGTCTCACTAATTTTCTGGTCCTCTTCAGCTAACAAAAAGACCTCAAGATATTTTAACCCCATAAATACTTTCATTTTGGTAATTTAAATGCTCAGTCCTGTGCAATAGTCAAATCTGAGAATTCTACTTACAGGGAGTAGGGAACCAGCATGTGGTTACCTTCTCCTTTATTTTCCCACCAACAGGGTCTCTTTGAACCATAGCCCATCCCCTCCACCGCTCCCCCTGCAAGATGGGTAATAGCCTTTCTGACTCAGGGAGTATAGGTGAGGGGTATGGATGGAGGGGAAGGGAAGTCTCGGGAAGGTCCTCTGTGCTGGGTGCTGTCCTGATCTAGCTTTGGTGTTCTCTCTGCCTAGTGAGTATGGAAAGTTTTTCCCTGTGGAGCATTGTTTTACCCACATAACCTTACCTTCAGTGAGATATGGTGGGGTCAGACACAGATCAAGAAGAGAAGCTGGAAAGCGTTTCAGAGCTTTTTATATCCACAGTTTCCTGGAGAGATCACAGCACACCATGCAGGGCCACTCAGGGCCAGGGTCTGTCACGGAGAGAGGGAGAGGGGAATTGTGGACAAACACCTTTATCATGGTTTCTGAGGGAAGGAAAGGGTGAAATAAGGCAAGCAGATATAGGACTGGCTAATTTGGATAATTTCAGTGGGTTCTGAAGCACAGGGGCTGTAACAAATCATTTGCTGCCTATGGGCAGCCCTGGGGCAATTAGGGCAGGTGTACAGTGTCCCACGTGAGCACCTGCTAACGGAAGTGGTTGGGGGTGTGGGGTTAATAGACTGCTGGAGAAGGGGAACTGACCAGCCTCCAGCCAGAGCCTCAAAACTGGGTCAAGGCAGCATGAAAAACTGCTACGTTACAGCTATGTTATGGGTTCTTTGGAGACCTGAGATATGAGAGCATGTCTCATCTGCAGTCCTTTTGTTGTCGGTGAAGTGTTTCTTCTGTCTATACAGGCACACACACGCACAGATTCTGCTATCCTGAGGGTACTAAGCTGTCTCCTGCGCTTCTCACATCTGACACTGAATTACACATGACACCATCATCAGCAAAGGACAGGGCACTGAAAGCACCACGCAGAACCTAAGCTATTGGAGGGTGGGAAAAGCAGCAGCAGAGCCAAGGAGTAGAGGACAAAGCGTTTCCAGTGTAACAGAATAATGTATTATCTGGGGCCGGGTCTGAGGTGAGCAGAGTGAGGTGCTCAGTGAGGGTGCAACATTTAAGAGGTGCCATAAAATTCAGCAATTAGGCCGGGCGCGGTGGCTCAAGCCTGTAATCCCAGCACTTTGGGAGGCCTAGACGGGCGGATCACGAGGTCAGGAGATCCAGACCATCCTGGCTAACACGGTGAAACCCCGTCTCTACTAAAAAATACAAAAAACTAGCCGGGCGAGGTGGCGGGCGCCTGTAGTCCCAGCTACTCAGGAGGCTGAGGCAGGAGAATGGCGTAAACCCGGGAGGAGGAGCTTGCAGTGAGCTGAGATCCGGTCACTGCACTCCAGCCTGGGCGACAGAGCGAGACTCTATCTCAAAAAAAAAAAAAAGAAATTCAGCAATTAAGATACATAATAGGGCCTGGCGCGGGGGCTCACTCCTGTAATCCCAGCACTTTGGGAAGCCGAGGCGGGCAGATCACGAGGTCAGGAGTTTGAGACCAGCCTGGCCAACATGGTGAAACCCCATCTCTACTAAAAATACAAAAATTATCTGGGCGTGGTCGTGGTGGCGCGCGCCTGTAATCCCAGCTATTCATGAGGCTGAGGCAGGAGAATCACTTGAACCCGGGAGGCGGAGCTTGCAGTGAGGCGAGATTAGGCCACTGCACCCCAGAGCGAGACTCCGTCTCATAAAAAAACAAAAAACAAAAAACAAAAAAACCGTAATAGTTAATAAAGTATTTTAAAAAATACGTCAAAATGTTTATATAGGGTGCACAAGTTCCCTTTTGCCTAAGACTTCAACGTGGCTCAGCGGGGCACTGGTGCTATGCAATCGCGGCTTGTAGTCTCCTCCTAGGACTAGAAGCAGCCTCCAAGGAAAGGCCTTCCCTAGGAACAAGTAGCCCTTCAGCCCAGCCTTGAAGAAGGAGCTGAATCAAACCAAGGCAGGACCATGAGGCATGGCGTGTACAGACAGGGAAAAAAGAAACAGCAAATATTTGAGTCCAAGATACCCGGAGGGAAAAGAGCTAGAGGACTATTTGGGGGAATGGTCTTGGCAACACGGTTCTAGGCAGGTACCACGATGATATAGGGACTCTGTAGAATTTTAAGTAGGGAGGCAAGCGCCCAGGTTTGTTTCTTATGTAGAAAGTGCTTAGCAGGGGACAGTCTGAAGAGGTTAGGTCTGGATCCAGGTAAACCCTTTATGAGGCTAACGCACTATTTGAATGAGGGATGACAGCATCATACCTAGACAGGTGCAGACAGATTCCCGAGGTCCAAGTTCGGACCTCAGTTTCCCTGCCCTGCAAACGGGGCCGCCGCAGGGTTCCCTTGTCGGGGCCGATGCCCTGGGGCGCGCGCACTACCCGCCCGCCTTCAGCTGGGGGCCAGGGCTAG
>NW_012112919.1:7703170-7709703 GCF_000951035.1 Colobus angolensis palliatus | reverse complement strand
CGTGGGGGCTGCGTCTCGCCGTGCCCCGGCCGCTTTGTTCCCCAGCTCCGTCGATTTGCAGAGGCCCCGAATGGGCGCGCCGCGGGGACACGCGTCTCTCTCCTTTGGGAGAAATGTGCGGTCGCCCGGCGCCGCGGCCCGCCGCCCCGCTTTTGTTAGGTGGAAAGGACAGCGCAGACTAGCCAGGGGCGCTGCCTGGAGGGTCAGCGCGGAAAGTGGGGAGAGACAGAGGCGGGACTCCCAGTGGGGTTGGAAAAATCCTCCTTTTTTGGTGTCTATATCGACAGCGGCAAAGGCAGGTGGGACACGGGAAGACGCATATGAATCTTGGAGTAGACGCCTGGAGCCCTCGGCTCCGACTCTTTTTGCAGGGGTTTGAGCGACAGGGGCGGGTACCTCCAGGAGTGCATGGGAAATTTTCAAGTGACGGCCACCCGGATGGTGGCGATGACACCTCCCAGGCCTTGCAGGAGAACGCAGAGTCATCTGGGGTGAGGTCTGTGTGAAGTCATTGGGGGTGGGCGTGGGGGCCGATTTTCCCTTTCAAGCCCCAGGACCCCTAGGCGTTTGAAGAGCTTCCCCGGTGGATTTATTCTCCTTTGGAGATAGACGTGGCTGTTCCAGTCCCTGTTCTTCCCTAACCGTCCTGGCCTGAGTCAGAACAGATTTGCCACCTGCTCTAGCTAGCAGGGGCTGAAATGGGTGTGGGGATTCTAAGGCAGGGAGGAGGGTGGCAAGCACCTCGGGCTTTTTCTTTGTCTGAGAACGCGGGGCTCTAGACTCCAGTGATTGTGCACCATCACTCCCCACGTTTTGAAACACCTCCCATCTCCCGTCCCTTCTTTACTGATTTTCCCTTATGAAGTGGATCTCAGCATTGTCTCCTGCCACCATTCAGGGCTTTCCTCCCAAAGCCAGTGTCTGTGTCTCTCAGTCCCCAAGTCATTTCGTGAAGGCCTCGCCACAGCTGTTCCTGACTATGGGGGGTTTGCGCTGCATCTTGAGGTAGCACGTTAAACATTTGGAAGATTTCTGCCGGCAGAGCTGACATGAATAATACAGGGAAGTGGCTGACACACCTTGCCCTGCCTCATGCCTGACCAACATGGTCTTGCCATCAGGGTGGTGGTTCCTCTCTGGGATCGATATTGCCAGTGGCTTCTGGGGAGCCCTCAGGGTGGGGCTGGAGAGTTGCATTGGCCTGGCTGGTGGGTTCTCTATAGGTCCTGCTGGGCTGGGAGTGAGGGCATCTGGTCCTGGGTCATGTGACTATCATTAGTTTTATTAGCACCTCCGTCCCCCCCCCCCACTTTTTTTTTTTCGTTTTTGTTTTTGACTGTCTCGCTCTGTCCCCTAGGCTGGAGAGTGCAGTGGCACAGTCTCGGCTCACTGCAGCCTTAGCCTCCTGGGTTCAAGCTATTCTTCTGCCTCAGCCTCCCGAATAGCTGGGATTACAGGCCCTCACCACCATACCCAGCTAATTTTTGTATTTTTAGTAGAGATGGGGTTTCACCATATTGGCCAGGCTGGTCTTGAACTCCTGACCTAGTGATCTGCCCGCTTCGGCCTCCCAAAGTGCTGGGATCACAGGCGTGAGCCACCATGCCCAGCCCCTCCCCCTTTTTTTACAAGGGGCAACTGATGAGGGTGGAGAGGAGAGGCATACATTTGGGAGGTGTCTCAGGGACCTGCTGTTGCTTTCTAAAACAACCACACTCCCCAGAACCGAGACTTCAGAGAATTTAAATTATCTGTGGCCTAAGGAGAGTTGATGGGATTTGAGACTGTTATTTCCACCATCAAGTCCAAAAGCTCAGGGATACCACTTATCCCCCAGTCCCTAATTCACTGTAGAAACCCAGCATGAGCGTATTGATTATGAATTATAAACATCATTTTTAATAAGCAATACCTGTTCCGTGAAGACAATATTTGTTCATTACAGGAAAATTAGAAAAGATAAACTGGAAAATCATCCACATTTCCACCACATAGAGATAACTAATAATAATAATGGAGGGCATATTCTTCAAGAAATTTTCCTGTATACATATACGTACATATATTTATAATTCAAGGATATTATTGATTCAGCCCAATATTCTACACTCCACATACCTTGAGGAACTTCTTATCAAGAGGAGGAATACTGTATTTGGAGTCAGAATACCCGTGGTTCAAATCCCAGTTTTGCCTCTTGCCAGAAGATCCCAGTTCACAGCTCAGATCACAGCAGATGCTAATCCGCAGCTAGTTCACCTCATGTTGCTGTTGCAAAGATTTCCATGACACTTGATATATAAGTTGCCAGGCACCACAGAGAGCACTAAATCAATGATAAGTCCCTCCTCCTGTCCTCCCCAGGAACCCTATGAGAGGTTATAAGGGGCTCTCAGACTTAATTTACTCCTGCGGGTTGTTTCAAACTGGGTTCCCTGAGGGCCACCCAGCCTGAGCAGATGGGCTCAGGGCTCCTCATCTCTGATTCAGCCCAAGCAGTTCCCTTTTTGTTTGTCTTATATATTGGGGTTCTAGATAAAACACAATTCAGAAAAATATATGTGTTTTACTGCTAATAAAAACAACTGATCTAGTCCTCCCCCTCATCTGTAAAACTGCAGAGGAAATGTGCCTTGCCCAAGGACACAAGATGAGCTGGTAAAGAAAACAGGCTCTGGATTTTTAGTCCAGTCCAGTGCTTTTTCCACCTTCACTCCCCACTGCCAATTGAAAAATTGATCTCTTTCAAGCTCCCTAGACCTCTAGCATGGGAGCATCCTATGGTTTTATCTGCAAGTCGCATTTTGTGTAAGCAGTCTTTTTATGGTTTTGTAAGCCTCTGTCACATCAAGGAACATGTAAGGAAGACCTATCACTGTGCTCTGAGGATAGAGAGGGAGTGTCTTCCTGTCTTTGTGTGGTCCCAACCATCCAACCAGAGGTATCACGACAAGCTGATGGCCTCCAGAGACAGCCAACCAGTGCTTGTGAATGTCTCTGCTGCTACTGGCCATGAGCATTTTGAAGAAAGTGACTGTGGCTTGTTTCCCTTTACAACCTCTTTTCCCCTGCCATGGGTCTTTCACGAAGTACCTGGCACCTGAATGCACTGAGTGAAGGTTGGTTGTGTTGAAGGAAATCCCAGGCCCTGGGGACAAGCAGAGTGGCTGACTAGTGCTGTCCCCTGGGGACGGAGGTCAGCAGGCATCAAGATAGGCTTCTGCCCACAGGCAAGGCTCTTAGAATGAGGACCAGTTTGAGATGCTTCTTTCTTGCTAGCTCTCTTTCTCCTAACTTCCTTGGCTCAGCCTGTAAATAATTAAGGAAGAAATACTCAGTGCAATAGCACTCAGAACCTGGTTGATACCTTCATAGGACACAGGGACTTATTTAGGACTTGCCTGCTTACCTCCTTTCATTTTCTTTACACACAACTCAAGGTCTAGGCATGAATGAATTTCAAACTGAGGAGAGCATATTTTTGTGCACCCTTTTGGAGGGGGGACACCAACATTGCTCTGTGACTTCTTGGAAGACTATGCCATTTTGAAGCATTATTCTAAGGAGCAGATATTGCCTCATTGTCTTGGTCAAGGCCCAGAGCGTTGGCCAAACGGATCAAGAGCTTCTCACCCCTTATGGGATTAGTAGACTAAAACCCCAACTCACTACATGGGGAAAAGAGAGTTCTAAGTCCACAAAATTTTCTGAATAACTAACAGCTGTGCAGAAAACATTTTATTTCCACATAGCACATTTTAAAAAATATTAGTTTTTAGAAAATACAGTGTGATGATCAAGACAGAGTCTTAGTTTGATAGTTGAAGATCTGGCTAAGTTCTAGGACTGGGATTTGGAGCATGAAGTCTGTCCTGGGTCAGGGATATGAAAATGGATGGGGCTGGGAGTAATGTGGATTGTCCTCAAGATGTTCCCCAACTGTTGCAAAACAAATGGGAAAAAAAAAAAAGAAAAGATCGTAAATCCTTAAATATAAGCTAGCCTTTCTTTGGGGCCTGCTTTTTAAAATGTGGCATGCAGGAAACTGATTCAGTTAATGGAGGGTTCCAGTTGGTTGAGGATTGATTTCCTGGCACCGTGCTGTAGTACACTGTGGGAGCTGGGTAAATGTTTCCGTTGAACTGTGAAAGGAAAGATGTTGGGCTAGTAGGCAGCAGACATGGGTTCTAGTCCCAGTGCTGACCTGAGCCACTGCCACAGTGCTAAGGCCAACTCCCACTCACCTGGGCCAGCTCCCTGTCTAAGAGACAGGTTTTTGGCCACAGTCACCCTGCAGGTCCTTAGAGCTCCAGGAGTCAGTGTTCCTCTAGGTCCCTTCCTTCCCCAGCTGGCCTGTATGCATCATGTTTATTTATAAACAGGAGGAGTATCCTCAAGGAAGTGAAGAATACCAGCTTAGATTTCTCTGCTGTGGAGCTGCCCAGTTTCTTTGTTTGCTAACCCTGCCTACCTGCTGAGAAGTAGCTTTCATGCACTTCTTCCCGCTGTGTCTTATTTGAGGTTAGCTGACAAGGGAGGGTCTCACCTGGTTATTACTGGGTCAGTCTCCCCGCTTCCTTCTGAAGCCAGCTATCTTTTTTGGAGGGTGTATTATGTCAGGGAAGGAGGAGCCCTGGGGAGAATGAGGGAAGTGGGAGTAAGGCCCTCTTTGGCCACTTAGTGAGGTTGCTGTTTTGTGTACATGTGAGTGTATGTGAGTGTATGTGAGTGAGTGTGTGTATGTGTGTTTCCAGGGAAGTTCGGGAGGCTAGGGAAAGGAGAGACACGGCAGTGCAGCAGCCATAGCACGTGATACCTTTGGAATTTCACTGCCAGGGATGAGCCACACACATGCCCAGCTGGTTACCAGAATTCTTAGTCTGGGGGAGTTTTTCCAACCCCCAATAAGAAGTAAGAGAGGGTGCACTTGGACACTAAGGATGTTTTCCTCTCGATTCTAGGACTTGGGAAGGGAATTGGGATTCTTGAGGAACTGGAAGTTGGATCATTATATTCAGAGTATTTATTCTGAATTTTCAGATCTCATCTGTCTTTGTACGGAAGCAGATTATTTTCATTTTGGGTTTTTTAAGTCACACCAGGGCTTCCCTGGGAATACAGGGAAAAAGAAAATATAGATCAAGGACCAACTTGAAATATAGATCAAGGAAATATAGATCAAGGACCCCCACACAGTAGGGATTTCAGAAGGAGTCTTGAAAGGTAATTTGGTATAGGCCTTCAAGCATGCGTGGGTACCCAGACCAGGGATGGCAAGTGAGGTTCATCTCTTTTGATTAATGTGAGGCTGCCTAGGACAGTGTCTTGAGGAGCAAGAAGCTGAGTTGGGCTCAGTGGGGAAGGAGTCCCAAGACTGCTTTATGCAGGGAAGATGGCGATGGGGCCCACGTGTTGGTTCAGTATTTGCTCTTCCGGACTTAGCTTATTCCTGATCAGAAAAGATTTGCCCCATTGTCAGATTTACTAGATTAGTAAACAGAGAGCATCTGTTATTTGAGTTAACATCTCCTCCTGACATCCCATCTCTCCATCTCCCTGTGGCCTTGTCAGTCACCTGGCAGTTCTAGGACAAAGGCGCCTCCTGTTGCCACTGTAGGGAGCTGTCCAGCCTAGCCATCTTGCCCTACTTCTCTTTCCTCTTAGGACTATCATGCATAGCATATACGACATTCCCTCCCCATTTTTTTTCCTTTCACTGATCACAGCTCAGTTAAAGTCTGCCTTAGACATTCTCCTGCATACTTATGTGTGTATATCCTTCCCTCCTCTTTGTATGGGACTCTGGATAGTACTTTGGGCTGCAAAACTAGTTTTCCATTCCCTTCTGGTAACATGCTCCATCCTGCCTCCCTCCACTCAGCCACAAAAGTCAGCATGTGACCCAGGGCTAGATATGCATTTCCCTGGGCACGGACATTGGTCCAGAGGTGGGCAGGTGATCCAAACTGAGATCCTTCCCCAGGGTTTCTTGATTTGGAGCTGAGGGAGAATAGCCTTGCCTATGGGGCCCAGAGTTGGAAAGATATGAAGTTAGGGCTGAGGCATCTAAACCCCCTGGCATACGTGGAGAAAGTCCATAAGCAAAAGTGGAGAATACAGCAAAGCAAAAATAAATGGAGATGAGACTTGGGTGAGAGAAAGAGGCTGGCACAAGAGAGTCTTGGTTTTGGTGGCTCAGGCCCCAGTTCCTACAGCTGCTTTTTTGATGCCATGAGCTGTCCCATATCCTAGAATGAAAACTTTAAATGGTGCTTATAATCAATTAAATATTTGTTGTTAGGATGGACTAGAGCATGCTGCAGTAACAACTCCTAAATCCCAGTGGCTCAAGAAAACAAAGGTTTATTTCTTGCTTTCTGCAGCCTGTTCACTGTGGGTTGGCAGGGGTACTCTGCTCATCATATTCACTCAGAGTCCCAGGCTGCCTGGGTTTCCTTTGTCTTATCATCATAAGACATTAGGATTCTGGCTGGGCACAGTGGCTCACCATGTAATCCCAGCACTTTGGGAGG
>NW_012112919.1:7581263-7700094 GCF_000951035.1 Colobus angolensis palliatus | reverse complement strand
AAGATAGGCCATCTTTCCCCTGCTGTTTAAAAACTGCTCCATCTCACTAAGAGTAAAACTCAAACTCCTTACCATTGTCAACAACACTCAACAAAGTCTGGCTCTTGCCTACTCTCTGACCTTACCTGGCAGTGGCCTCCCCTCTCTCACTCGGCTCCAGCCTCCTCACTATTCTTAGAAGGTGGCAAACTTGTCCCATCCAGCAACCTTTGCGCATACATATATTAGTAATATATATTATTTCTATAATAGAGCTACCAGTTAGAGACCTAGAATAAGTTTTTTTAAATAAAAAAAAAGAAATAAAGCAAAGAACTGAAAATAAAAGAAAACAGCATAACCTGGGGGAGGGAAATAGGCCCATGTGGAAAAGAAGCACTTCTGGAAGTAAAAAATAAAGTGTTGACATTAAAAATCCAATGAATACGTTAAAACGGTGAAGGATTGAATACCAAGAAGGTGGTGTTTTTCACACTGCGTCTTAGGGCTAGAAGGAGTCTTGGTGATGTCGTGCCCTTGTTCGACAGACAAGGAAGATGGGGACCCACAGAGATAGGTGATCTGTCAAAATCACTAGCCTAATTGGCTAGGCCACTTAAGGCCAGGTGTCCATGTTCTGAAAATGTTTTAATGTGGGAAAGAGAGCAAGCTTGTTTTATATGGTTAGAGAATTGGACTAGAATCAGTGGGTGGCTAGAAGACAAATTTTTGGCTTTTTGGAAGGAAAAGGTTTCCAGTAGTTGGCACTGACAGCACTGGGCTGCCTTGTGAGGCAGGGAGCTCCTGGCTTTCAACCTTAAAACTGTCCAACCCTAAAACTTTATGATTTTTTTTTTTTTTTTGAGACTGAGTTTTGCTCTTGTTGCCCAGGCTGGATTGTAATGGCATGATCTTGGCTCACTGTTACCTCTGCCTCCCAGGTTCAAGCAATTCTCCTGCCTCAGCCTCCTGAGTAGCTGGGATTAAAGGCATGCACCACCATGCCTGGCTAATTTTGTATTTTTAATAGAGATGGGGTTTCACCATTTTGGTCAGGCTGGTCTTGAACTCCTGACCTCAGGTGATCTGCCCACCTTGGCCTCCCAAGGTGCTGGGATTACAGGCGTGAGCCACCATGCCTGACCAAAACTTTATGATTTTAGTCTTTTCCTTATACTGGTTGAGGAAGAGAGAGAGAAGAACTATTAAAAATAGCTTTTTCAGTGATTAGGACTTCTATCCTTGCTCAAGATTGATTGATTGATTGATTCATAGCTTGGTCGATTTATTCATTGATGTAATGCTCATTTTTTTTGACGCACGCCAGGCACCAGGGATATAAAGATGTATAAGTTCTGATTCCATCTTTGAGAAGTTTATGAGGTCACATAGCCAGTCACTGGGAAACTGGGACTTGAGTTCAAGTGTCCGTCTGCCTGCCCAGTGCTGTTTCCATTGGGTGGATATTTTGTGTGTGTGTGTGTGAATGACTTGTCTGGCTTTGGTTGGAAATTGTAGGGATAAACCCTTTCAGCAGGGGAAGTGGTACATCTTACATATGAAGGAATTAAACCACTGCTTCGTCTTCCTACCCGGGGGACACTGTGGCATCCAATGTTGGAGAAAAGAGAAGGCAGAGGACATGTGCTAAGTGGAAAGCAATCTGAGACAAAGAGGTGAGTGAAGTCAAGCATCCTTTCCCACTGTATTAGTCTATGATTGCTGCTGTAACAGGTAACTATGAATTTAGTGGTTTAAAACAACAGGTTGTTCTCTTGCAGTTCTGAAAGTCAGAAGTCTGAAATGACTCTTTTGGAGCTAAAATCAAGATCTTGGCAAGGCTGATTCCTTGTGGAAGTCCCAGGGGACACTCCATTCCTTGCTTCTTCCAGCTTCTGGTGGCTGCCAGCATTCCTCGTGGCTACATTACTCTAGTCTCTGCTTCTGTGATCACACTGTCTTCTGTTCTGCCCTTACATCTTCCTCTTAGGACACTTGTGATTACATTTAATCACATTTAATCACAAATCAAATAGGGCCCACTTGAATAATCAAGGATAATCTCCCCATCTCAAAAGCCTTAATTTAATTCTACCTGCAAAGTCCCTTTTGCCTTATAAGGTAACAGTCACAGGTTTTAGGAATTAGGACCTGGATATCTGCAGGCCATTACTCAGCTGACCACACCCAAGATCACAGTTCTTACTGCCTCTAGACCGAGGGGAGTTCATCTAAGAAAAACCTAAAAAGGGGGAAACACACAAGGGAACACTGATGTTCTAACGTCTTTATCTTTATTTTTATTTATTTATTTACTTTTTATATATTTTTTTCCTCTTTTTTTTTTTTTTTTTGAGACAGAGTCTTGCTCAGTCGCCCAGGCTGGAGTGCAGTGGCACCATCTCAGCTCAATGCAAGCTCCGCCTCCTGGGTTCACGTCATTCTCCTGCCTCAGCCTCCCAAGTAGCTGGGACTACAGGTGCCCGCCACCATGCCCGGCTAATTTTTTTTATTTTTTCTTTTTAGTGGAGACGGGGTTTCACTGTGTTAGCCAGGATGATCTCGATCTTCTGACCTCGTGATCCTCCCGCCTTGGCCTCCCAAAGTGCTGGGATTACAGGCGTGAGCCACTGCACCCGGCTGTTTTAATTTTTTTTTAGAAGACAGGATCTCATCCTGTTGCTCAGATTGGAGTACAGTGGTGACATCATAGCTCACTTCAGCCTTGAGCTCCTGTCTTCCAGCAATCCTCTGACCTCAGCCTCCCAGGTTGCTGGGATTATAGGTGTGAGCCACTGCACCTGGCTTCTAACATCTTATTTTGTCTCAGTTTCTGGGCTCTCCTTGATTTGCAAAAAGTAATAAATGAGTCAATAGAAAAGACTATTTATAAAGAAAAGGTGGTTAGGGGATAATGGATAATAGTACAGTGAACACTCATTTACTCATCGCCAGTTTAAGAACTAGAACGCTACCTTCATTGTATGAATATACCATAATGTAACCTATCAAGCGAACTCTTGATGAATGTTTAGGTTGTTCTAGATTTTTCTTTTGCACTCTCTCCGAAAGAGCGCTGCAGTGAGCATTCTTGTGTGTTTCCTGGTGTACCTTTGCACAGGTTTTGTTAGGGTTAGTCTGGCTGAGGCAGAAGATAATTGCATCTTCTACTTGACCAAATAACCTAAATTAAGTTTCCATAGAAAAAGGGGCCTATCCTGGGGCTTTTTATCCTGTACTGTTGATCACTTTGACCGACCCTGCACCGACACCACACTGTCGTAATTACCGTAACTTGACAAAAATTATTGATGTCGGGCTTGGCAAGTGCTCCACCATTTGTTCTTCATAAACTGTTCTCCAAAACTGTTTTCTTTCAGCAATGGATGCTATTCCATTTGCACCATGTCTTTACCATCACTTGATATTCTCACACTTTAGAATTTTTGCCAGTCTGATGGGTACCAAATGGAATCTCTCTATGGATTTAATTTGCATTTTCCTGAACACTCCTGAGACTGAGCATCTTTTCATATGTTTATTGGCCATTCATGTTCTCTCTTCTGTGAAGTGCCTGCTCAAGTCTTGCCAGTTTTTCTCTTGTCCTTATCTTATTGATTAGTGGGAGTTCTTTAACTCTCCTAGATGCTAAACTTCTGTCATTTATGTGTTACAAATGACTTCTCCCAGTGTGTGATTTACTTTATCATCTCTTTTAGAGTCTATGTTGATAACCAGAAGTTCTTAATATTAATGCAATAGACATCATTTTTTTCACTTATAGTTTGTGCTTTTTGTGTCCTAGGAAAATAAAATTGTGAAATTATTCTTCCATATTGCTCCTAGCAGTTTTCTAGTTTTTCTGTTCACATTTAATTTCTTAATCTATCTTGAGTTGATTTTTATATATGATGTGAAGCAGCAGTCTAATTTTTTTTCTTTTTTTCTTTTTTTTTTTCACATGAAAAGCCAGTTATCCTGGCTCTATGTATTCAAAAGTTCATGCTTTCTCTTCAGACCTGCAATGCCAAGCCCTATCATAAAGTGAGTTTCTATAATGTGCAGGCCTGTTTCTGGACTCTTCATTCTATACCATTGAATAGTTCGTCTGCCTGCCACAGTGCCACGCTGTGTTAGTTACCAGAACTTTATGAAAAATCTTGATGTCTGGCATGGCAAGTTCCCCACCTTGTTCTCCTTCAAGAATGCCTTAGTGCAGTAATACCCAACATTTTTGGCACCAGGGACTGGTTTCATAGAAGACAATTTTTCCATGGATGGGCATTGGGGGGCAGTTTTAGGATGAAACTGTTCCACCTCAGATCATCAGGCATTAGTTAGATTCTCATAAGGAGGTGTGCAACCTAGGTCTCTCACATGCGCAGTTCACAATAGGATTCGTGCTCCTATGAGAATCTAATGCCACTGCTGCTCTGACGGGAGGTGGAGCTCAGGTGGTAATGCTGCTGCTCACCTCCTGCTGTGCGGCCAGGTTCCTAACAGACCACAGACTGGTCTCCGGTCTCCATCCCTGTCTGTAGCCCAGGGGTTGGGGGCCCTGCCTTAGTGCTTTCCTCTCCCATAATACATATTTAGAATTAGCTTAGAGTTATGTGTTATAGCACATACACAAGCACACAAATCTGTTGTGATTTTGATTGGACTAGCGTTGAATGTATGAAACAATAGAATATTGATTTTCTTTATTTATTTTTAATTTTTGGAGACAGAGTCTGGTTCTGTTGCCAAGGCTGGAGAGCAGTGGCACAGTCATGGCACACTGCAGTCTTGACCTCCTGGGTGCAAGAGGTTCTCCTGCCCTGGCTCAGCTTCCCAAGTAGCTGGGACCACAGGTGTGTGCCACTGTGCCTGGCTAATTTTTGAATTTTTTGTAGAGACATTGTCTCACTATGTTCTCACTATGTTGTCCATGCTAGTCTTGAACTCCTGAGCTTAAGCAATTCTCCTACCTCCACCTGGTCTCCCAGGTGTGAGGCCTTTTATTTTTTTAAGACAGCATCTCACTCTATTGCCCGGGCTGAAGTGCAGTGGTGAGTGCAGTGGTGAGTGCACTGCAGCCTCAGATTCCTGAGCCTAAGGGATCCTTCTGGTCTCAGCCTCTCAAGTAGTTGTGACTATAGGTGTTCACCACCATGCCCAGATAATTTTTTAAAAAATTGGGGGCCAGGTGCAGTGGCTCATGCTCGTAATCCTAGCACTTTGGCAGGCTGAGGCAGGTGGATTCCTTGAGTCCAGAAGTTGGAGACCAGCCTGGACAACGTGCTGAAAACCTCTCTACCAAAATAAATACAAAAATTAGCCAGGCGTAGTGGCGCACACCTGTGGTCCCAGTTACTTGGGAGGCTGAGCCAGGGCAGAAGAATCTCTTGCACCCAGGAGGTCAAGAGCAGCTGTGGTCCCAGCTGGTCAGGAGGCTGAGGTGGAAGGATTGCTTAAACTCAGGAAGTCAAGGCTGCAGAGAGCTGTGATGGTGCCACTGCATTCCAGCCTGGGTGACAGAGCAAGACTCGGTCAAAAAACAATTTTTTATCTTTAGAGACAGGTTCTGTCTCTGTTGCCCAGGCTGGTCTCCAACTCCTGACCTCAAGCAGTCCTCCTACCTCGGCCTCCCAAAGTGCTGGGGTTACCGACATGAGCCACCATGCCTGGCTAATATTGATGTTCTTTTTTTTTTTTTGAGACTGAGTTTTGCTCTTGTTGCCCAGGCTGGATTGTAATGGCCAGGCTGGAGTGCAGTGGCATAGTCTTGGCTCACTGCAACCCCTGCCTCCCGGGTTCACGCCATTCTCCTACCTCAGCCTCCCAAGTAGCTGGGACTACAGGCACCTGCCACCATGCCCGGCTAATTTTTTTGTATTTTTAGCAGAGACAGGGTTTTACCGTGTTAGCCAGGATGGTCTCGATCTCCTGACCTCATGATCCTCCCGCCTTGGCCTCCCAAAGTGCTGGGATTACAGGTGTGAGCCACCGTGCCCAGTCGATGTTCTTAATATGTTTGTTGCACTCCATAAATATGGTGTCTGCCTTTATTTATTTGGGTCTTCTTTAATGACTTTCAATAAAATTTTGTAATTTTGCTATAAATGTCATACACATCATTTGTTAGATTTATTCCAAGATATTTGATATTTGTAGATGCCAGTGCATTTATTATCTTAATAAAATTTCATCTTCCAACTGTTGGAAGAATAGAACCTTGCTTACCTGTAGATTCTTTTTGGTTTTCCAGATAACTAGTCATGTCATTTGAGAATAGTGCAGCGTTATGCCTTTCTGGTCGTTATTCTGTTTTATTTCCCCATTTTGCCCTGGTTTGGATTCCCAGTGCATGATGACTAAAATTAGTGAGGCAGATACTCATCTTGTTCCCGACTTAAAAAGGAATGCTTCAACATTTTCCTATAAAGTATCATGCTTGCTGTAGGGTTTTCAGAAATATACTCTGTTACTCTCAAGTGATAGTTTGTTAAGAGTTTTAATAATGAATTATTTATTTATTTATTTATTTATTTATTTTTTGAGATGGAGTCTCGCTCTGTCACTCAGGCTGGAGTGCAGTAGTGTGGTCTCCGCTCACTGCAAGCTCCACCGCCTCCTGGCTTCACACCATTCTCCTGCCTCAGCCTCCGGAGTAGCTGGGACTACAGGCGCCCGCCACCACGCCCGGCTAATTTTTTTGTATTTTTAGTAGAGACGGGGTTTTACCGTGTTAGCCAGGATGGTCTCGATCTCCTGACCTCATGATCCTCCCGCCTTGGCCTCCCAAAGTGCTGGGATTATAGACGTGAGCCACCGTGCCTGGCCAATTAATGATATTATATTTTATCTAATGCTTTCATTGAGATGATGTTTTCTTTTTGGTCTTTAGTCTAAGTGGTAAATTGCATTAATTAATTTTACCATGAAACCAAACTTGCCTTCCTGGATAAACCCAATTTGGTCATAAAGTTGTTTTTGCTTTTTTCTAGTTAAAATGATCCTGGAGGAGATTCGCTAATATTTAAGATTTTTTTAAAGCTATGTTTGTGAGTGGTATTGGCTATGTCACTTTTGTATGGTTTTGGTATCAAGATTGTGCTAGCCTCATAAACTAAGTTGGGGGTGTCTCATCTTTTTCTACACTCTGAGATAGTGTGTGTAATATTGGATGTCTTTCTTAAAAGGTTAGTAGAATTTGCCAGTAAAATCCTCAGAGCCAGGGGCTTTTTCAACAGGAAGATTTTAAACTACTGATTCAATTTATTTAATGGTTATAGGTTTATTTGATCTTTTTGGATCAATATTATTTTAGGACTTAATTCATTTTTGTAATTTTTCAAATTTATTTACAGTTAACAATATTGCTTCTGCACCCTATTCCTTCCCTCTTCTTCTAGCACTCTCATTAGACATGTGTTAGATGTTCCTACTCTGTCTTTCAAGTCTCTTCACTTCAGCCTGGTACAGTGGCTCACAGCTGTAATCCCAGCACTTTGGGAGGCCGAGGTGGGCAGATCACCTGAGGTCAGGAGTTGGAGACCAGCCTGGTCAACATGGCAAAACCCTGTCTCTACAAAATACAAAAATTAGCCGGACTTGGTGATGGGCACCTGTAATCCCAGCTACTCAGGAGGCTGAGGCAGGAGAATCGCTTGAACCCAGGAGGCAATGATTGCAGTGAGCCGAGATCATGCCACTGCACTCCAGCCCAGGCAACAAGAGTGAAACCATCTAAAAACAAAAAAAAGTCTCTTCATTTCTTATTCCTGATTTCTTTTTCTGTCATTGCTGCATTATGAATAATTGTGTGCACATCTGACTCTTTAGCCATGTCTAATTAGCTGCTAAACATATTCGTTGATTTACAATTTTTTAATTATCAGATTCTAGAAATTCTATTTAGTTCTGTTTCAAAACTGGCCATATTTTATGATGTCTGTTCCTTCTACATCTTTTAAATTCCTTTTTATTCCTTTAAACATATTAAACATATCTATGTTACGTTCGGAGTCTGATAATTCTAGCATCTAAACTATTTTTCAGGGACAATTTAGATCTGTTTTTTCTGGTGGCTCCCAATCAGGGTGCGTTATGTGTTTTGTAATTTTTTCTTTTTTTTTTTTCTTTTCACTGTGAGCTTGTATTCCTTGGGATTTTTTCTGTAGGAGTTCTTTAGGCCTGGGTCAAAGGTGAATTCTTCCAGGGAAGATTTGCATTTGCTTCGGTTAGGTGTCTAGGGAGACTACTAATATTGGACTACTGAAAAGTAATTTCTTGAGATTTTAAAATTTTGACCACGTGGGTAGTGTAAATTTGGGCTGCAAACTTATGTGAGGGTGAGGTTAATGGTTACAAGTTTTCAGGGGAAATACGGTTTCCTCCTCACCTGCTGCCATGACTAGAGAATGGGTGTTTTTACTTTAACCTTTAGCGATTGCAGCAGGCTTCTCTCTCTTCACCCTTTTACTGATGACGCAGTGCTTTGGGGTCTGAATTAGTTTCCTAGTGCTGCTAGCACACAGCGCCACAAACTGTGTGGCTTAAACTGACAAAAATTTATTCTCTCACAGTTCTGCAGACTGGAAGTCTTAAATCGGGGTGTACCATGCTGTCTCTGAAGGCTGTAGAGAAGAATCTGTTCCCTGCCTTTCTCTTAGCTTCTGGAGGTTGTCAGCAAGCCTCGCCCTTTTTTGGCTTGTAAATGCATCACTTTAATTTCTGCCTCGGTTGTCACATGGTGTTCTCCCTGTGTCTGTCTCTTTTCCTCTTTTATAAGGGCACTAGTCATATTGGAGTAGGGGCTACCCTAACCTAATGATCTCACCTTAGCTTGGTTATATCTGAAAAGACCCTTTTCTTTTTCTTGTCTTTTCTTCTTTGGCAGAGTCTCACTTTGTTGCCCAGGCTGGAGTGCAGTGGCATGATCTTGGCTCACTGCAACCATTGTCTCCTGGGTTCAAGTGATTCTCATACCTCAGCCTTCCAAGTAGCTGGAACCACAGGTGCACACCACCATGCCCAGCTAATTTTTGTACTTTTAGTAGAGATGAGGTTTTGCCATGTTGGCCAGGCTGGTCTCGAATTCCTGGCCTCGAGTGATCTGTCCATCTCGGCCTCCCAAAGTGCTGGGAGTACAGGCGTGAGCCACTGTGCCTGGCCAAGACCCTATTTTTAAGTAAGATCACATTCACAGGTATTGGGGGTTAGGACTTCAGCGTATCTTTTTGAGCAACAATTTAATCCATACCACGGTCCAAGCTTTATAGAAGGATGCCCTGGGTCAGTGTTACTCAAAATGTGGTCTGGGGACCATACCATTACCTCACTTGGGAGTTTAATAGAACTATAAACTCTCAGCCTCGCCTTCTCCAGACCTACTGAATGAGAATACCTGAGGTTAGGGCCCAGGAATCTGTGTGTTAATATACTCTCCAGGCTATCTTATGCAGGCTGAAGTTTAAGAAGCATTGCCCTAGACTGTGTCTCCTGTACTTGACACTCTGTCAAGCCCTGTAATTTGAAATTCAATGCTTCAGTTAGCAAGTGCCCTTAATTTACCTTTCTAGGGTTCCACTTTGACTTTGCTTTTGGCCTGTAAAACATTTTACACTGATATCGAATATCAATATGTTTACAAATGTTATTTATATTGATTACACTTTTTGTTTTGTTTGGAAACCCGTATAAAAGTTGAAAGAACAGTATGATAAATACTTGTGTTATTCTTATCTTGGCACATCCACTCCACCTTTTTTTGTATAAATACAAACATTTCCCTCTTGTCTAACCATCTGAAAGGAGGCTGCAGACATCATGCTACCTCACCCCAAATACTAAAGTGTGTCACTCAAGGACAAGATTACTCTTCTATACCAGTGGTTCTCAAACTTGTAGTTCTTGGCCAGGTGCAGTGGCTCACACCTGTAATCCCAGCACTTTGGAATGCCAAGGCAAATGGATCACCTGAAGTCAGGAGATTGAGACCAGCCTGGCCAACATGGTGAAACCCCGTCTCTACTAAAAATACAAAAATTAGCCAGGTGTGGTGGTGGGCACCTGTAATCCCAGCTACTTGGGAGGCTAAGGCAGAAAATTGCTGAACCCAGGAGGTGGGGGTTGCAGTGAGCCGAGATCACGCCACTGCGCTCCAGCCTGGGTGACAGAGCGAGACTCCATTTCAAAAAAAAAAAACAAAAACAGAAAACAACTTTTTCCAGAAAAAAGGCAAAAAAAAAAAAAAAGTCAAGAAGAGAGTACTGTACATTTTTATAAGTCTTTTTTGTATCAAGGTTAATTTCAGTGTGGAATCTGAAACCTTATTAGTGGGGTTGGTCTATCTTATAGTTTAGATCTTTTCTGTATGATTTTTTAGCATTATGCATTGGTCATTTGGAAACTGTTGGTTCACCAAATAGATGCAGATCTTCAAATGTTGGCACATTTTGTTATATTATATCCAAAATCCGTATGCGTTAATATCACTGTTGATTTCATCAGAAATGCCTTCAAATATTGGGATACTGTTAAGTTAATGGTAGTGGATAAAAATGTCCAAAATTCTAATTTTTGCATAAAAATCTCAAAACTTATCATTGGCAACAAATACTATTTGTTTTTTCTGATGATATCAATCATTTTTCTAGAAAAGGATTGCAAGATACCCAGGTCTGAATAACTGTTGTTCATCAGTCATTCAAATAACAGTGGTGTTCCATGAAAAAGGGGATAATTCAGCACACAACTCAATGACACAAGTGCTTTTCCTCTAGACAATCATCATACTTTAGTATGCAGCAGAAACACTGTATGAGTGCTTCTTATTTCATCACAGAATGATAAGAACATCTGTACTCAAGGGTCTGGATTTAATGAAAATGATGATTTTGACTATATCATCTATGACATTCTTAAATGGAACAGGATTTTTTTTCCCTGTTATATTGTGGTGAAGAACACAGTGATGACAGGAGTGGAGTATGGTGCTATTGCCCTGATTCATGCAACGTACTAGCAGCAGTTTTACCTTTCATTGGATTTGCACCATAGTGAAAAGGCAAATGTCTTGGTAATATTGTTGAAATTGTTTTGACCTCATGGACTCTCTGAAGGGGTTTTAGGGATCCCCTGAAAGGGTCTTGAGATCCCCTAGGAGTCTGTAGATTATACTTTAAGAATCACTCACTGTTCTGTACTGTCAAAAACCATTACCACCCTAAGAAATTCTACTCTAATTCCACACCTTTATCCAACATGAGGCCCATACTCAGATTAACCCGAATTTGTAAAAAATCCTTTGTTGATTTTTTTTGTTTTGTTTTGTTTTGTTTTTTTCCTGTTTCTATTTGGATGCAATTAGAGTTCATACATTGAATTTGGCTGTTATGTCTTTTGACCAACCTGGAACAGTTGCCCCGATTTATTGAAGAGTCCGGGTCGGCTGTGTGGAGAGTGTTCTGCATGTGTCAGACTTGTCCTAATGATTAGACCCAGGTCTGACAATTGTGGCAACTCCACCACGTTGATGAGGAGGTGCATCCTCGACCGCCTCCTATCAGGAGGTCAGGGTGTCAGACCATCTCACAATTGGTGATGCCAAACTCAACCACTTGGTAAAAGATTTACAACTCCCTTGAATCCAGAATTTTTCATTGTTTTCAGTAGGACGGTAAGTCAGGGTATTTTGTCTGATACTGCTGGAAACCATGGTCTCCTTTTGATTTTTTTTTTTTTGAGATGGAGTTTCACTATCTTGTCGCCCAGGCTGGAGTGCAGTGGCACAATCTAGGCCCACTGCAACCTCCATCTCCTGGGTTCAAATGATTCTCCTGCCTCAGCCTCCCGAGCAGCTGGGATTACAGGCACCTGCCACCACACCTGGCTAATTTTTTTGTATTTTTAGTAGAGACGGAGTTTCACAGTGTTGGCTAGGCTGGTCTTGAATTCCTGACCTCAGGTGATCCGCCTGCCTCAGCCTCCCAAAGTGCTAGGATTACAGGCTTAAGCCACCACACCCGGCCCTTTTGATTATTTTTTGGTTTTGCAGGTATATCAGTTAAAATTCTTTTGGTTTTAGAAAAAGTAATACAACTGAGGCTGGCTCACACATCTTACAAGTCTAGAATGGTGCTGATTTCAAGTGAGGCTTGATCCTGCAGCTCAAGATTGTCACCAGAGCATCAGGTTTTCTGGTGTCTTGTCTGTACTCTTTGCTTGGTGCCTGTTTCATATTAAGCCTGGCTCCCCTGGCTGCTAGCAGCTTCTAGGGGCCTTGAAGCCCTCATTTGTGTCCAGCAGAAAAAACGCATCTCTCCCAGAGAGAGAGAATCTCCTGTGGGAGACAAGGAAGCTTTTTGCCTGAAGCCCCTAGCAAGCCTTTAGCTCTCCTGATTTTGGTCACATACTTGTCATTGAACCACTCCCTATGGCAAGGGCATGGGATGTGTTTGACTGAAACCAGCCAGGACCCATCCTGGATCTGGGGATAAGATCAGTTGTCCAAGCACATGGCACTGGGATGGTGACCCAGAGAGCATCTGGGTCCTGTTACCAATACTAAAGTCAGCCGGAACTATGGGCTATCCAAAACCACCAACATCCACCAAGGAGTTTTGGTATCCATGAGGTTATAAAACACTTTACTGAGTACCACCTATGCAGGAGTTCTTGTGCCATGCCGTTCTTTATTCATTCAGCAGGTGCACTCTATCATCTGGTCTTGAGTGAGCTGGCACTGTGAGCCAGATGTGGGTCACCACTGAGGGAAAACAGCTAGAGTTTTGCCTCACAGTATTTCTCATGTAAAGCTTCATAATTTAATTAATGCAGCAAGTCATATAGGTGGACATTACTTGTCTCTTCCCCAGATGACAAAAGTGTAACCTGGGGCTAGGAAGGCTGTGCAGGTTACCCAGCAAGTCAGTGGTTGGTGGCAGACAAGCATAATGACACCATAGTGCCAGCAACACTGTCTGGCCCTAGACTGGATTTGACTTGGGGGTGTCACTCAGCTCAGCAAGAGTGTTGGCCACAGGACTGTTCTTCCCAGGGTCCTTGTAGCAGGGAGGGGCTTACCCTCCTGGCAGGCACCTTCCCTGATTGTTCACACCATCCCATCTTCTACATCTCTAAGAGTCCCGGCTACTCTGAGCTAAATACACCCTCTTAGACCCTCCAGGGTCTCAAGGGCCCTGCAGGGTCTTTGATTTTTATGGTGAAGAGCTTGTGAGGACAGGAGACCAAGGAGAAAAGAGGCCAGAGCCTTAAGAACTGCCTCCAGGCAGGACACAGTGGCTCATGCCTATAATCCTAGCAGTTTGGGAGACAGAGGTGGGTGGATAGCTTGAGCTCAGGAGTTTGAGACCGGGCTAGGCAACATAGTGAGACCTCATCTCTAGAAAAAGTAGAAAGATTAGCTGAGTATGGTAGCACATGCCTGTAGTCCCAGCTACTCAGCAGGCTGAGGTGGAAAGATTGATTGAGCATCTGCTTGCTGGGCTCAGTGAATCCTCCCATCTCAGCCTCTGAGCCAAGATTGCGCCACTGCACTCCAGCCTGGGCAGCAGAGCAAGACCCTGTCCCCGCCCAAAAAAACCCCAAAAAACTGCCTCTCCAGAAGCACAATGGGGAAGAAGAGGAGGTGAGGAGTGCAGGATTGGCTGGCTAGTTCCTGAGGCTTCTACCTGCCCAGACCTAAGAGAATACCTTTAAGGAGTGGTTGGAGAGGCTCTTGTCCATCTTCTTTTGTAACAGTCTAGCCCGGTCGCTGGGCCTCCTGTCCTGATTGGCTCACCCCAGCCAGCCTGCTCACCCCACCTGGGCCTGCCTTACCTCAGGAGAGGCTGGGATCCAAACTCTGAGGTCAGCCTGAGCCAGCCCAGCCCTGCAGTGTCTTCCAGGGTGAGACTGAGATTCAGCGTGTTCCTGGAGGCAACTCATCCAGTTTAATGAGACTCTGGGTGGGGAGGTGGTTTCCCTGTAAGGCATGGGCAAACTTCTCAGCTGACAGCCAGGCATCCAAGCTGCTGCCACTGGGCTAGCAGCAGGATGAGATCAGCTGTGGTTGTGGCCTTCCTGGCAGTAGGCAAGGAGCTGTGGGGCTGGGTGAAATCACTCAGGTGGGAGCACTGCTCCCGGGAGAATTTGCAGAAGCTTCCTGGGTAGCTAGATCATTCCAGTCACTGTGGGTCAGCCTTTCCTTCCCATTCGTCTGCTACTTGGCAGTTTGCAAATGGCTTCACATCTGTTGTTGGATGCAAGGTCACAAATGTGGTGGCTCCTGGCTGAAATCAGCCTGCATATTGCTTGTTTAGCTTGTGGTGTTTTAAATTTGAATCTCCTTAGTAGAGAGATGTGATACCAAAATCCAAATTTTGGGCTTCTCTTGAAGAATCAGAAGATGTGGCACTGCAGGATGATTCCATCAGGGCTGCATCAGCCAAGCTAAGGGGTGGCTGCCACCAGGGCCTGTGCTGCCTGATCTGCCTAGCCCCACCGGGCCCAGTTACTGCAGGCTGTGGTGGTTACCATGTCTCATCTCACACCTGGTCTTTTCCATCACTGGCCTGGCCCTCGATTCTGTGTTTTCAGAGCAAACGGGGAGGTGGGCATTAGTATCCCTGTTTTGCCAGTGAGGAAACGAGGTTCAAACTGATTTCAATATGTCATGTAGGAAAATAGTCACGGCCTGATCAATCATGGCGCTGCCACTTAATAGCTCTGTGACATTGGGTGAGTCACTTGCCCTGTCTGGGTCCCAGCCTTCCCATTCATAAAACAAAGAGGTTGAGGGCTAGGTAGGTAGCAAACTTCTCAGCATAAGAAACAGATGGAATCCAGAGAAGCTAGGAGAGGAGAAGGAGACAAAGGAGACGTGATGGCCCAACAACCTAGCAGAAAGGCATTTTAAAAGGATCTCTAGCCTGGGTAACATAGCAAGACCTTGTCTCTACACACCAAAAAAACAAACCAACAACAACAACAAAAAAAAAACCCAGCCAGGCATGGTGGTACATGCCTGTAGTCCCAGCTACTCAGGGTGTAGGGAGCCTGAGGTGGGAGGATCGCTTGAGCCCAGGTGGTCAAGGCTGCAGTGAGCCGTGATTGTGCCACTGCACTCCAGCCTGGGTGACAGAGCAAGACTCTGTCTCAAAATAAAAGAAAATAAAATAATCTCTGATATTCTTTTAATCCATTTGCTTCTCTGTGATATAAACTTGCTCTGTGTCCCAGAATTTTAAACAAAATTTGCTGTTCACACTAAAAAAGAAAAAAAAAATGAAGAAGAGGAAGAAGAAGGATAGTAGCTAAATGCTCTCTGGGGTTCTCATCTGAACTGATGTCTGTCACTCTGAGTAGTGCTCAGAGTGACAGTGTGCTGCTAGGTGCCAGAGGGACACAGGATCTGTGCCTTGATCCCCAGACCTAAAGGCAAAAGTTAGATCCATTTACCATAATAAAAATAAGTATGTTTATTGACACATAATTTACAAGTATGCTTTATGTCAGATGTTGCATTGAAAGTTTGCATACATTATTTCACTTAACACTGACAGTAGCCCTGTGGGGTAGGTAGTATTATTTCCATTTTACAGATGAGCGATCAGAGGTTTAGAATGGGTAAGGAATTTGCCCAGCTCTTTTTTCTTTTCTTTTCTTTTTTTTTTTTGGAGACAGGGTCTCACTTTGTCACCCAGGCTGGAGTGCAGTGGTGTGATCATCACTCACTGCAGCCTCAAACTCCTATTGTTCAGTTCTTAAACATTACGTATTAGAGTCAGGAATCGAATTCAAATCTGTCTGATTTTACAGCTCTTGTGTTGTGTTTGCCTAAGTGTTGCTGCAGTGAGTGTGTATCTCTCTTTCTCTATCTCTCTTTCTCTCTTTCTATCTCCATGAATGTATCATTTACATGAATGTATCATTCATCTCCATGAATGTATCATTTACAGTGCAGGGCAATGACAGATTAGGGTCCAGTGCTTCTGCAAACAGGAAGAATCGTTGAAATGCAGAAGTGATGTGGGCTGGACCGGTTGGTCCAGGGAGGGTGCACGGAAGGGGAGTAAATGGTCTTCCAAACACAGTTTGGATTCTCTTCTGCAGCCAGTATGAGGTTAGGTGTGAAGGTGAGATTGTGCCAGTTGAAGGACCAGACTGGCTTGAAAATTAGTGTCATCTTAGGAGTTCAGGTGGTAAAGGTAGATGTTGGGGTCAAGATACAGAACTTTGCTTTCAGGCAGATGTGAGCTGGTGAGGGTTTGTCAGGGTGAGTGATGTGAAAGCAGTGTGTCTGTGTCAAGTTGGAAGCAACAAGGGCTGAACCCGAGTCTTGGCAGTGAGCATGAAAAGAGAGGGCTGAATTGGCACATCAGTAGAATGGGAGCAATCGGCAGGCCTTGAACACACATGTGCAAATCAGAAGGAATTTTGGAAGTCATCTAGTCCCATCTTGTCCCAGCGCAGGGACTCCTCCTTTGGTGACCTCTGTGATAGCTGTGCATCAAGTCACTGCCAGTGCAGATGGTAGAACAGGATCTTACATGGCAGGTAGCATCACACAGGGGTGACGATACTCAGTGTCTACGTTGGGTTGAATAATGTCTCCTCAAAATTCATGTCTACCTGGAACCTCAGAATGTGACCTTATTCGGAAATAGAGTCTTTGCAAATGTAATCAAGTTGGGATGAGTTCATACTGGATTAGGGTTAGTCCCAATCCAGTGACTGGTATCCTTATAAAAAGAAAATCTGGACACAGATTGAGACATGCAGAACACCGTGTGACAATTGAGCCAGATTGGAGTGATGCCTGTCCAGGTCAGGGAACTCCAGGGATTGGCAGCAGCTGTGAGAACCTAGGAAAAGTCAAGGAAAATCCTCCCCTAGAGCCTCCAGAAGGAACATGACCCTGATGATTCCTTGATTTTAGACTTCTAGACTGAAGAATGATGAGAGAATCAATTTCTATTGTTTTAAGCTACCAAATTTGTGGTACTGCAGCCCTAAGAAACGAATGTAGTGTCCACTACCTTTAAAAACCCATGGGCCCCTGCTGGCCTCCCTATTGCAGGAGGAAATAAGGGCAGCCTGACACCATGCAGGCAGAACCTGGTAGGACTGGTGCAGGCTCCTGGTATTTGTCTCTTTCCTTTCTAGTGCTCACAATTATTTTAATAATTCCATCTAGAAGTTTGCATTGGTGTTCAGTCACCCCATAATGTAGTCCTAGGGGAAGTTCTGTTCCTATGACTATTCCTGATTTCCATGAATTGGCATGATCACCACTACCCCCTCCAGAGTGCCGTCTCTCCTCCCTCCCTTAGCTATATCTGTCTACTTTTTCTTCCCCAAACCCTTCTAGACTAAAAGAGATTCTTTGTTCTGCCACCTCAAAGCACACACTGCTAGCACCAATTATTGGACAATGTCCTATGTAGCTGTCCAGAGGTATCGTGTGTTTTTGTATTTCTTAACTCATAGATTTGTTTTTTTAACTTCACCAGTGTTTATGTCTTGCCTCTTAAGTTTAAATCACAGTCCTTTGAAGGCATGCAGCCTGTCTTTTGCTTCCTTTTCTCCTCTATACACTTTGTACATTGTTATTACTGTGTGCGCACGCACAAACACACACACACACAGAGAGAGAGAGAGAGAGAGAGAAAGGGGAGGAGAGAGAAGTAATGATGGAGGATAATTTTCCTCATCTGGGAAAGATTAGAAAGAAGAAAGGTTGAAGGTTGACTTGAAGGGGAATCTTGATCTTTAGGGTGGAAACTATTCTCTGGCCCCTAGAAGGTAATGATATATCTATATACAGTTATGCATTGCTTAGTAACAGGGGTATGTTCTGAGAACTGTGTCACTAGATGATTTTGTCATTGTGTGAACATCATAGAGTGTACTTACACAAACCTAGGTGGTACCGCCTGCTACCCATCTAGGCTACATGGTATGGCCTATTGCTCCCAGGCTGCAAACCTGCACAGCATGCTACTGTACTGGATACTGTAGGCAGTTGTAACACAGTGGTATTTTTGTATCTAAACACAGAAAGTATACAGTAAAAATACAGTATTATAATTATGGGACCAGTGTCATATGTGCCATCCATCGTTGACGGAAACATCATTATGCTCTGAGCAAGTCCAGCCTCATTTTTCTGTAAAAGGACAACAGAACCATTGAGCATTTTCCATGTGCCCAGTTCTGTGATGGACCATGGAGGGGTGATGCTGAATAAGACAGACATGACCGTTATCCAGTGCTTAGTTTCGTGTGAAAAATGGGAAGTAACTACTTCTTGACCTGATTCCCTGTGGCTTTTCATTCTGGTGGCAAGGTACAGACAGACTTGGCGATTGTGGTAGGCTCCCGGCAGCCTTGTTTGTGCTGCATGATCTGCCCTCTCCGCTTGGCTATGGCTGATTGGATCACACATGGACACCTGACCCAAGCTGAGCCAATTATATTTTCCCCCTCCTGGAAACACAGATGTGAGATTCAGAGGCAGCCAATTGCCCCCCAAATTCATATTTTAAAGTTCTGATTCTCAATGTGATGGTATTTGGAGATGCGGTCTTCGGGAGATAGTTAAGTTTAGATGGGGTCATGAGGGTAGGACTTTTATGATGGGATTAGTGTCCTTAGAGGAAGAGACACTAGAGAGCTCTCCTGCCTCTCTTTTCCCACCATGTGAGAACACAGCCAGAAGCTGGCCATCTGCAAGTTAGAAAAAGAGCCCTCACCAGAATCTGACCATGCTGGCACCCAATCGCAGACTTCCAGCTTCCAAGGCTGTGGGAAAATGGATTTCTGTTGTTTAAGCCATCCAGTCTGTAGTGTTTTGTTATGGCAGCCTGAGCTGACGAAGTCAGGCGGAAGGAGCTGTAAAGAGAGAGTCAGGAGGTGTGGAGGCCGTGTTTGGCTGTGTGGATCAAAGAGCAGTTCACATGAAGAGCACGTGTCTTGTGATTTCTTTCAAAATTGGTCTTCAGGTCTCTCCTGAGAGTGGCTGTAAGCCAAGATAGCCTTGACCAGTGGGAAGTTGGGTTTAGGTCTGCCAGTCAGGTGAAATACAGTGGGGAGGTGAAACCAAAATGCGTGAAAGAGAAGACATTTATTACTTACAGGTCCAGAGAGGTTAGGGGTACTGACGGGAGGCCGAGGGGAAGTCTGGATGTGGCAGGGAGCTCACTTAGGAAGTAGCAGGAGCGGGCTGGAGAGGGAGAAATGTAATTCCCCCACAGCGAGGGGAATTTTTAACCAGGCCAAAGGTGATAGGGTGCTACTGTGTTTCAGATAACTCATGTCAGGCCTAAAAGTGTATGCCAAGGCAGCACCTATATTAAACAAATTCATGACAGTGTGGGAGGTGGGTCAGAGGAGGAGGAGGAGTGATAGAGACACTGGAGAATGCTGAGGTGGCAGACACATGGCCTGGCCTTCCAGGACTCTCCAGTCCCTAGTTCTAGACTGTTACGAGGCCCAGCTGCCTTGGGGTTTGTATGCTAACCCCTCCCTGCACCCGTGTCCTCGCCACACATTCTCTTTACTGCTTATGCTAGTTTGAGTCCATTTCTGTTACTTATAACCAAAAGAACCTCTACCAAGATGCTTCCCACTTTACAAGTGAGGAACAGAAGAGCAGAGAGGCTGAGTCACTGCCCAGGGTCCACTGGTGAGTAACAGCGCTCAAGCCGCACTCCAGCTCTTCAGACCAGTTCCGTACTGTGCGTGCCCTTCCAGTTGTCATGGCATACTCCTTAGGGAAGCAGACGTAGGGCGATTCTGAAACCACAAGGAGAAATCCTACTTGTTAATCCTCTACTGTTCCCTCTGTTGCCCAGGCTGGAGTGCAGTGGTGCGACCTCAGCTCACTGCAACCTCCGCCTCCCATGCTGAAGAGATCCTCCCACCTCAGTCTCCTGAATAGCTGAGATTGCTGGGATTATAGGAATGTACTATCATGCCTGGGTAATTTTTTTGTATTTTTAGGAGAGATAGGGTTTCACCATGTTTCCTAGTCTGGGCATCAACCTTTTAAAACATGGTCTGTGTTCTGTCATATTAAAAGTGCCATTTACACATCAAATATGCTTGCCCCCTTTTTTCTGTAATGCTGTCAGATGGAGTAGCTCAGCCTTAACCACTTGCATTATTGTCTTTGGATCTTGCATCTAAGAGATTCTTAGCAGTGTGCACTGGATGATGGCCAGGATCTTCCCATGCCTTCGTGCGTTCTTTGCATTTGTCTTCCTTTTGTTCTAGTGATCCAACCCATATTTATATCTCAAGGACAGGTGATTTTCTCTGAGCTATATGATAGGGAATGCCTGACAACCTCTGTTTAGTTTCTATATTTATTTTAAGATATATTTTTTAAATAAGCCAATTACTTGGAAAATATTTATATAGAAAGGAAATGTTGTCACTCTTTCCATCATTCTACCATAACTGCCAATATCATTGTAGAGAATATTTCTTCTAGTTTTCTATTTGTGAACTTAATCTGTAAAAATATATCATTGTAATTATATATATTCAGAATTTTGCATTTCACTTCTCTTGGTAACATAATAGAAAGTCTTCTGTTTCAAACATTTTGTAAATGTCGTTTTTTTCTTTTCTTTTCTTTTCTTTTTTTTGAGACGGAGTCTTGCTCTGTCGCCCAGACCTGGAGTGCAGTGGCGCCATCATGGCTCACAGCAGCCTCGACCTCCTGCAAAGCTGGGACTACAGACATGTGCCACCACGCCCAGCTGATTTTTACATTTTTTATAGAGACAGGGTCTCATTCTGTTGCCCAGGCTGGTCTCAAACTTCTGAGTTCAAGTGATCCTCCTCTCTTGGCCTCCCAAAGTATTGGGATTACAGGCATGAGCCACTGCACCCAGCCCTAAATATCGTTCTTAATGGCCGTATCCATTCTAGTAAGTTGAACACAATTTACTTAAGTGTATCATAAATCCTTTTGGGCACAAATGGACAATAAATAAATATAGGAAATGTAAGAGCCATGCCTCTATTTGTTAGACATTTAGGTTGTTTCTGATTTTTGTGTGTGTGACTATAGATAATGGTACAGTCTACCCCTTTGTTTTTTGGGGTCTTTTCCTTATGCTAGATTCCATAAAGGAAAATCATGGATAGCAGGTGTGGCTTTTTTTTTTTTTGACACAGTCTTGCTGTGTTGCCCAGGCTGGAGTACAATGGCGTGATCTCGGCTCACTGCAACCTCTGCCTCCCGGGTTCAAGTGATTCTCCTGCCTCAGCTCCCGAGTAGCTGGGACTACAGGCAGTCACCACCATGCCCAGCTAATTTTTGTATTTTAGTAAAGATGGGGTTTCACCATGTTGACCAGGCTGGTCTCGAACTCCTGATCTCAGATGATCCGCCAGCCTCAGCCTCCCAAAGTGCTGGGATTCCAGGCGTGAGCCACTGTGCCTGGCCAGGTGTGGCTTTTCAAAAGGCTTTTTTTGTTGTTGTTCTTTTGGCTCCCAACAGGAAACTATCAAAGGACTTTTGGTATATGCCATCATGTTGCTTTTCACACAGAGTACTGATTTATTCCCCCTACCATGGGGACCAGCAGTGTGAGGCCTATGAGAATCTCTGCCCTGGCCTCTGAATAAGTAATGTGTAAGGGTAAATACATGTGTTCTATTAGGGTTCGTTGAGATCTGTTAGGAGAACTACTACCACACACCAATTTGTAGATCAGATAACACTCATCAGAAGACAGGGAAATGCATTTTGTTCTTTCATTTGATAAGGCTGTGGTAACTGCTTGTCCCCAGCCTCTGGAAAAATGTTGCTTATTGCAGTACTGTAGATAGTTTTACATAAAATCCTTCCATTGTCTTTGTGCTTTTTCTGATGGATGAGTAAAGACTAGGTAACAGCTTGAGCACACTGGGAGTATTTTATTATGATCATACTTCTTCAAGCAAAGGGTGGGATGGAGAGCTAGATGATCTTGACTCAAATATTTTTGTGTATTCTGTGCGTTGGAAAGAGGAGCCTTTATGCTTTCAGGCTAGGGTGGTGGAGAAGGTCTCAAAGAAGAGAGACCAGATTTGGGATTTCAGAAGGGTTAAGAGAGAATGAGGACACAGCATGAACATATTGAAGACTGGGTTAGAATTTATGTGGTATGTTGCTTTTGGCTGGATCAGCAGGTATGGGCTGGATTGCAAGATGTTGGAAAGTCAAGCCCCAGAATCTGGAAAAAATTTAGTAGTCCATATGGAGTCATTCAAAGGTTATGGGGAGGGAGGGAATGAAATGCTACAGCCACTTAAAAAAACAGTTTGGCAGTTTTAAAATTAGGTTAGATATATACTTACCCTTTTTCATAGCAAAATGAAAACATATGTCCACACAGGACTTTACTCCAATATTCTTAGCAGCCTTTTTCATAATAGCCAAAGGTTATGAGCAGGCGAGTGGCCCGAGGAGAACTGTACCTCAGGCAGAGGAATCTGGCAGTGAGGCACAAGGTGAACCGAAAGGAGTCCTCCGGGCATGCAATGAGGAGGGCTGGAGTTGTGAGAGGACTAAGGGAAGGGCTGAGGAGAAAAGTTCCTCAGAGGAAATCTCCAAAGCCTGGGGCCTGCTGGCTGTGGGTGCCAATAGAGAGAAGGAGGAGGCAAATCTGAGTGGCAGATGATGGTACAGAGGGCAGGAGTCTTCAATGGGTGACCCAGGGTACTTTGTAGAAGTGCAGACATTCAGGCCCCACCTCAAACCTGCTGAATCAGACATTTTGGAGGTGGGCCCAGCAATCTGTGTTTTAACACACCCACCTGGTGATTCTCATGCCTCTCAAGTTTGAGAGCTCCTGGAATAGGGAAATTGGCTTAAGGCAAGGATATATGATCCAAGAGGAAATCTCCCACAGGCTGTTAGAGACAGGAGAGCAGCTGGGCTGATGTGGATGCTGGGCCTGCTCAGCTGGTGCAGACCAGAGTGCAGGGGCTTGCCCTGAGGGAGGAAACGGGTACACAGAAAGGCAGAGGACTGGGGCCAAGCTTGGGGATGTCTCAGGGAGATCCCTTTGAATGCAAGTAACAGAAGCCTGCTTCATACCAGCTTGAGCAAGTGGGGACATTTATGGGAAGGATACTGGCCCAGCTCCTGGACTGTTAAGACTAGAGGGACCAACCGGGCCTCAAGAGAGCCCAGAACCCACACAAATTCTGTGTCTGTCTGTCTCTCCTTTCCCCCTTTTAATTTGTTTAACCAGTATCTGTATATCTGTTTAACCTCTAACAAGGTACCTGTTCTAGGTACCAATGGTGAGCTTAAAAAAAATAATAATGAAGACTTGACTTTGCCCATAGAGCCTGTCTGCCTGTCTGTCTTACCATGAAGTGTCTGTGCTTCTGTCTGTTTTGATCTTCTCTCTGGAGACGTCCATCTCTCTTCTGGTGAGCATTTGGCCAGATGTGGCCACCTCACAGCTGCTTAAGTTTATAGTCTTTGTTTTAAGTAACCTGCAGATATCTCAGCCCTGATTCTAAATTGCTGGGGAAAAAAATTTGAGAGGATTTTGGGCCCAACTTTGGTCACATCACCTCTAGCTGGAGACAGAGTCCTGTGGTGGGTGCCCAGGGGTGGGGGTGAAGGTGGGTGGTCTTTATAACGAGGGATTGGGCAGCATAGCTGTGCCAAACAGGGTGTGTTTCAGGGACACTCTTTTCATCCTTGATGATGTAAGCTGGAGCAGGGAGATGGTTTTTGTTTGCTTAACTTAACTTCTTAACAAGCACTCCAGCAATGGTATCAGCTTCTGGAGGGGAATGTGGGTTTGTGTGTGCTAAATGAAAATTAGAAACCCTTACTGTTGGGAGGAGCTTGTGGGTGCAGAGGATTGAAGCATTGCTTTTTTTCTTTTAGAGGGTAGGCAGATAAGCTTTAAAGTCCTCCCCCTGCCCTGAGATTTTGCAATTGCAAATTAAAAAACAACAGAGTTTGGACATCTGAACCAGAAGGAAGGGAATTGTGATGGCATCCATAGTCTTTCCTCTTATCCAGAGTAGACTCGTCTTTTATCTAGTTAGTGCCATGACAAATTTGGATACATCATCTTTCTTCACTGTGAAATCGAAGGATTGGTTGCTAATGGTTTTACAGAAATTGTTCCTTTATTTTGCTGGAATATTGATGAGTCCTGGGAGACCATAAGAGCACATGTGCGAATGACTCTTTACCCACCTTCCTTAGTGGGGAACTTCAACTCTCTGGTTCCCTTCACAGCCTGGGTTGTAAACTGCTATTCTAACCTCTGTTCTGTACCTTCACCACTCGTACATTCATTCATTTAATCATTCCTATTTACTACATATATACCAAGTGTCCAGCATGGTGCTGGTAGGTTGACTTCATATTTTCAGTCACCGGCCTAGCCACCTTCCTCTTCAGTTTTTCCTCCTCCTCTCACCCTTTGGATGGATGCTGTCAGATGTGCTCTGGGGTGATTGCTCCCCTCAGCCTATCTTCTGCCTGACCCAGCTGAACTGAGCCATTTGCAGCCGCAAACCCACCATCCTCTCTCATGTTTCTGGGGTTTATTCATGCTGTTCTCCCCTCCTGAAATGCCTCCCCTACCCCACCTTCTTCCAGAATCTTCCAAATCCCTGCTGACCTTTCAAGATCTGCTGGAGCATCTCCTGCCTATAGAAGCTGCTGATTGGGAGTCCAGTCTTAGGCCTGATATGGGGCTCACACTTGTAACCCTAGCACTTTGGGAGGCCAAGGCAGGAGGATCACTTGAGCCCAGGAGTTTGAGACCAGCCTGCGAAACAGCAAGACTCCATCTCTATGCTTTTTTTTTTTTTAATTAGCCAGGCAGCCAGGCATGGTGGCTTATGTCTGTAATCCCAACACTTTGGGAGGCTGAACTGGGAGGATCACTTGAGGCCAGGAGTTTGAGACCAGTTTGGCCAACATGGTGAAAATGTTTACTAAAAATACAAAAAAAAATTAGCCAGACTGGTAATGCAGGCCTGTAGTCTCAGCTGCTTGGGAGGCTGAGGCATGAGAATCACTTGAACCCGGGAGGTGGAGGTTGCAGTGAGTCGAGATCATGCCACTGCACTCCAGCCTGGGCAACAGAGTGAGACTCTGTCCAAAAAAAAATATTTAGCCAGGCATCGTGGTGTACTCCTGTAGTCCTAGCTACTCAGGAGGCTGAGGTCAGAGGATCACCTGAGCCTAGGAGTTTGAGGCTACAGTGAGCTAAGAAGGTGCCACTGCACTGTAGCCTGGGTGACAGAGCAAGACCCATTTCTAAAAAATAAAAATATTTTTTAAAAAGCAATTCAGCTTCAGCCTTCAGAGCATTCATTATGGGTGTGATGATCTGCTTGAGTGGACTTCAGCTACACTTACACTCAGTGAGATGCAGGACTGACCCACTCATCTTTGTATCATGACAGTGCAAAGGATCTGTCATGGATGAAGGGTCAAATGCTACTGTGGTCAATAGGATGGGGAAGAAAAGCAAAGGATAAAGAAGAAAATAAAAATCATTCATAATTCCATTACCCTGAGATACATTTTGGAGGGGTCCTTAAGACTTTTTGAATATAAAAAGTTTATGATTGAAGTTACTGTGTATCTTGCTTTTCCATTTACCATTAATATATTAATATTTTCTTATTGCCCACAAGAGTCCTAAGATAAGATTTTAGTGACCTTTTAATGTTTTATGGCCAATTATTTCTTTACTGTTGGATGCTTATATCATTTTCAGCTTTGGACGTAAGAACGCCATGGAACATATTTATGTATTAATCTTTGTTTGCATCTGATGATTTCTTTTGGATAGATTCCCAGGAGTGCAATTACTGGGTCAGAGGATAGCAACACTGTTAAGGTTTGAGAAATAATGCCAAAATGTCTCCCCAGACTGTGCCAGTCTCTACTCTCATCCTCAGTTTTTGATGGATGGGTTTGTGAATAAAGAAATGGAAGCAAAAAAACCGAAGTACCAATGGCCTCGTTGGCTGTTGTTTCTATTTGGAGGAAACGACAGCTTTCCTTGGGATAGGAGCCAGGGTGTAGAGAAAGACCTGTCCCATTGCAGCCCTAGAGGGTGAGAGGTTGCCCCTCAGTGACAAGGGCCCATGTTCTCAGCCTCCCTGTCCTTTTCCCAGGCGGGACTCTGGGACCCCGGAGCCTCCTGGAGAGATTGCACAGCTTTCTGGAGTAGGGGAGGGAAGGAAGCTGCTTGGTGACCTTTGGGCACAAGCCGCAGGCAGCACTCCATTAGCTGCACGTCCATTAATGAGGAAGTCAAGCTTCAGGAAGCTGGGCTGGCTTTATAAAGCCTCTGGGGAATTAAAGGAAAAAGGAGTGTGGATGAAGCATTTGTTGCTGTCATGGTGGGGGGAGGTCATGACTAGGCATTCATCTGCATGGAGCCTCCTGGCCAGTTAATCCCAGCAGCAAATGTGGGTTTTAAGAGGTTAGTCATCTGCCTACAGTGAATTGGACCTGCCTGGGAACCAAACTTGCAGCCTCTTGGACAGGCGCATCTGTTGAAGTATTAAGTATACTCTTGCTTATTTTTGCTGACTTTGACATTTATGGAATTGATGCAACTTAGAGGACATGAAAAATAAAGTGAGCCCTAATCAAGTTGTTATTTTCCAACTGATCATATATAGTGAGGATGCTCTCTCATAAATGATATTTTTAAATTGACATTACATTGTCATTTAGTAAATTTTGAAAATGAATGGAAGAGTTTAATATAAACATGATGAGAAATAGGAAACTAGTGTTTCTGGTATTGTCATGCTGATCTCTTGAAAACTCTTGTTTCATTTAATCCTCAAAATAGGAATTGTTGTTACTTATTTTTGTAGATGAGGGGATTGAATCTTAGAGAAGTTCAATACCTTAATCAAAGTCATAAAGCTAATACGTGGTAGAAATGGGATGAGAATCCATGTCTGACTCCAAAGCCCATGCCCTGCCCAGTATGCAGGGAGTTGTTCTGCCCCTGACCCTGTCAGGAACTGGAAGGAAGACCTTGCAAGCTGGCTGCCATTATCTGCTCCTAGGGAAGTGGGGGATGTATGCCCATGGAAAAGCCTGCTGTGGTTTCTGCTGGTGCTGTGATCTGCTCTGAGAAGCACTTAGAGCCAGCTCCAAGGAGCTTCAAAGAGAATGCAGATGAAGGAGTTGGACAGCTCCCAGCCTCTCTGGTCTCACGTCTTCACCGTGGGTGCTTGTATTTAGTTGGTGTGATGTGACTTTTTACACAAACATACATGTTTGGTGGTCACCTTTTTCACATGTGGATACAGCTTAATTGGATTCTTGGCTCTGACAGCTTCTGAAGTGGATCCTCACCTTATGGTGCCAGCACAACCTGGATTTGTCAGTGGTACCCAGAGGCGTGAAGGGCTTTGTACGTAGAGATGCATGATCTTCCATCAGAGGGGACTTGTTCACCCCCAGTGGATGTGAGTTCAAGGTGGAGAGAAGGCTAAGGGGACCCAAGTTTTGGGGCATCCACTGTTAAAGGTTTCAAGGGCTGTATCTGAGTCAACTCCTCTTTAAGCTTTTTTGGTTTTGGTTACATGAACCAAGACTGATAAAACTAGCTGGGCTTAGCATGAGCCAAACGACAACTCTTTATTGTAAAGAGGCAGGAAGTTGCAGTTGACTCATGTGGCCCTGGGACCTGGAAGGCAGTTGGGAAGCCTCCCCTGGGCCCTGGTCTCACTTATCTGCTTCTTTGGCCACATCTGCTCGACTCTCTCTGTGTGTCTGGCCCTCTCTCTGACTCTCTCTCTCCCTAGACTTCTACTTTTTTCATGGGTGTATTGCCAAGCATGGCCCTGCACAGTTGCAGTCTCCACTCTTGAGTTTATAATCCTTTAGTTCAAGTATCCAGCAGAAATTACTCAAGTTTCTCAGTACCAATGCCAATTCCTGGGAGACAGAACCTGACTGTTGAAGGTCAGGAAGGGTTGTGCGGTATGAACCTGGTTTCTGGGGCCCATCCTAGTTGATGAGAGGTGCAGTTCTCAGCACAGAGAAAGGAGGGCAGGACCTGTCAATGGGAAATAGAGAGAGTGGACCCATTTGGCTAAAGAGGTAAAATTTGGACTGGACCAAGGAGTGAAATCCCGGGTAACAAATTTTAAGTCAGTAAAACAAAGAGCTCCTTAGGGTGGCCCAAGATGGACCAGCCTGCGTGGGATGATAACAAGTTCCTATATGTGCAAAGGTTCAATCAGTCCAGAACAGCATTCTAAAGCAGATCCAAGCATCTGCTGGGGTGGACAGGATGGCTCTCATGGTCCCCCCTGGCCATGTCAGTCTGGCCCTGGGCTGCTGCCTCTGCTGCAGATATTTTCCTTGGATTCTGCACTTACAGAAGGAAGATTGGAGGGTATTTTACTGGTATACTTGTGTTAGAGGGCCATATTCAGTCTACCAGTATTTTAACTACTGCTGCTGCTGGGTGTTGGGTTGTGGATGATTTTGATTTTTAGTTTTTTTTTTTTTTACGTATTTTAAAATTTAGATGAGTTGTGCTTATGTTAACAGTAAGAACTTAAACCCTAGTTTATTAGTAGCCAATAAATAGTAGCCAATATTAATTGCTACTCTAGATGGTGTTGTGGCTTGTATAAGATGAACACAGTATTGTCCTTGCTATTAAGGAACTTGTAGCCTAATGAGGAAGGTGTAATACGACCACATAATGCAAGCTGGAAGAAGGCTAGTTAAGTGCTAATAGAACATTACCAAGTGTGTAGAAGGCACATATAACCCTCCTTCTAAAGAGATCAGGAAAAGGTTTCATAAAAAGAATAGCCCTGGATCTAGGTATAGAACAGTGGTTCTCAAGCAGGGGCTGTTTTGTTCTGAGAGGACATTCGGTGGTGTCTGGAGATGTTTTTGGTTGTCACACTTGGAGTGAGATCATCTAAGAGTTAGAGCCCAGGGATAATGCTGAGGACAGCCCCTCACAACAAAGAATTGTCTGGCCCATATGTCAGTAGTGCTGAGGCCTCTAGTCCAATGCATTAGAAGAATGCATAGGATTTTGGCAGACAGAGTTGGGGGCAGAGCACTGCAGGCCAAGAGAATGATGACTGAGCACAGTGGCAGAAATGAGTAGACAGGAATTAGCAGAGTGCCCAAGAAGCTGGTGGAACAGCTGCAGCTAGATGGCACTGGCCCTTGATATCAACATAAACAGCTTGGACATTTTTCTTTGGGCAGTAGGGAACAACGGTATCTTTTGAGCTCTATCAAGAATAGAGTCAGTTCTTAACACCCCAGCTTTGCTTCATTGATTGCTCATCTGCACAGCCACAAAGATGAAAACACACCCGTTTTCCTGTTTTTCTCCCCAGCCTATCCACTCTTTGTTTTCCACCATCCAGAGGAAAGCTCGGTCAGCATTCTGCCTTGCTGACCCAGGATTCCCATCTGCTGGTGACAAAGGGATACAGCAAAAAGTGATCCCCTTTTGACCATTCTCCTTCCTGCTGCAATTTCCAGGAATGTACCATGGCAAGGGTGACTGTCCACGACTGTTCTGCTGGCCTCGTAGCAGCTTTGCTTTGCCCACCATTGTTTTGAGTGTTTACTAACATCCTTACACTATCTCCGGATGCAGGGTGGAGTGTAGAGGGCCCAGTTCATGCTCAGAGTGTCCACACGGTGGAGACAGCCCAGCAGAGGCCAGGGCTGGACCTGGGCCAGACTGCAGGCATGGGGATAAACAGTGCTTGAGCTGCAGAAGGGGAGGGCACCCCAGAACTCAACATGGTGCTCTCTTCATGTGTTCACTCCTGCCTCACCAGCAATAGAACAGTGTTACACACCCATCATACTGGTAGGCACTAGGTGAGTGTTTTCTGAATGAAAGAACGAAGAGACTGAGATCCAGGGAGGGGGTGTGATGACCTAAGATTGCCCAGCCTGTTGGGATCAGAGCTGAACCTGGAACCAGGATTCCTGACCCCTAGTTGGGAGCCCATCCCTGTGCCACATCTCCCCTTCTATGCCCAGAGACCTAGTGCTATCATCCTGGGTCCTGGCTAGGCATCTTTAGCCAGCACCCTGTTCTCCAAACCTCCCCCATTCCTTGAATTCCACCATTGCCCAAACCAATCAATCCATCAACCCAGGGAAACAGCCCAGCATGCCCTTCCCTACCTGCTGCCAGTGGCCACGGAGCTGTTAAACTACTCTACACTAAAATGTTGAAGACTGCTAGTTAGTTACTATAGTTATCCACTTCCCCCAGGGTGTCTCTGGCAATGCCTCAGCCCAGGCATTTCTTAATGGACCAGTTGGGGCAGGAGGTAGGGGAGGGGTCCCTATATGGTGCTGAAGTATTTGCCAAACTGTACCATTTATAGTAAGGCCTTCTTAGCTCAAACACATCTAGGGAAAGGGAACAGTGTGAACTTGTCAGTTGTTTTCTCTTTTTATTTTGAGAGGGACCCAGGCTGGACCTTAGGCGTCTTCTGAGATCCCCCAGAATTTTTTGGGAAGAGGCATTTCCCTCACACCCAGAACCAGTGAATGAGGAGGCAGGTTGCTATTATGATTCCACCGAGACAGTGACGCTCCTCCCTATGGCTTCAGAAAACATCCACCTTGGAAAAGTAAGTGTTCCCTTCCTCCCTCCAACCCCCAGGGAGAATCTGTCTTGCAGGTAGTGGCTGTTCTTGGTCTCCCAGCTAGGTGGCATCCCTGCATCTTCTAGGTACCAGGGCTTGTACCAACTCCACCCCAGGACTGGTTAGATGACTCCCATACTGGCTCCTATGTCAGCCCTTCCAGTGGTGGGATACCAGTCCATGGTCCTCTGGTCAGAGCTTCCCCTGTAGGAAAAATGTTTTTGCAAGTCTGTGAAGCATTTCCATTTTCAAGTATCATAACACATATTATCCCGTTTGACACCATGTTTTGCAGAGGAGATAAAGCAAGTGAGGCTTCTGGGCTCCTGTCCATGAACCCATGTCTAGTAAGTGGTATAACACAGAGCAGCACCAAGGTCCCCAAGCTCCAAGCTCTCCTGGGTGGTCCCTCCTTCCATGGTGCAGCTTGGAGTGGCTTCACAGCCAGACAGAACAGAGGCCACACCCCATCACTTGTGCTGGCCAGCTCTCTGGGCAGGGGAAGCCTCTAGATGTTGAGTATGGAAGGAGAACATGTGGGTGGTTGGTAGCACAGTGCCTGCCTGGAATAGGCCCTCAGCAAGGGGCACTGGGTCTGCACGTCTGATGCGCATGACGTGGCACATGCTCTGGTGGGAGATGCTGAGGGTGGGGGTAGATCCATGACATGGAGGGAGCAACACGGTCCCTCGCTGTTTGTTTTCAGCAGAACCCGAGTTGTGTTACAATTCACATGAGGCTTGTTAAGTGAACTTATGTATTAGACAATTTAATTTTTTTCGTTTTCTTTTTCTTTTTTGAGACAGAGTTTCACTCTTGTTGCACAGGCTGGAGTGCAGTGGCACGATCTCGGCTCACTGCAACCTCTGCCTCCCTGGTTCAAGTGATTCTCCTGCCTCAGCCTCCTGCGTAGCTGGGATTACAGGCACCTGCCACCACACCTGGCTGATTTTTGTATTTTTAGTAAAGAAAGGGTTTCGCCACGTTGGCCAGGCTGATCTCAAACTCCTGACCTCCGGTGATCCGCCCGCCTTGGCCTCCCAAAGCGCTGGGATTACATGCATGAGCCACTATACCCGGCCTTAGACAATCCAATTTTAAACCAATCCTCATGATGACTTAAAAAGATTTCCTCAGTAAAGCCAAGGACTTGTGGTAATACAAATACATGTGATCAAAATATTTTACTGATTTTGTGCAATCAAAAAAGTTGGGGCATCCATGGTTTAGTACTTAAGCTTTGAAATCTCACATTCTAGTTCTAGCTCTGCTATAAACTCGGTGTGTGACCTTAGTACAACTACTTAACTTCTCTGATCCACATTTCCAGTCTGTGAAATGGAAATTATAATCATGTCTACTTCATAGAGTTTTTGTATGCGCAAATGGATATAAACTGCTAAAAGCTGTGTACAGAGCGTGTGTTATATTGTAAGCAGTGCTAATTACTGAGGAGTGCTATACTGGTAACTTTTTTTCCCCCAAAGTGTGAAGCTTTCCTTTTTAGTCTTGATTCCTGGATAATAGGACATTCTTCACTTGGACTGTCCCCTATGGTCACCTATGATTGTGGCCATTTGTGGTTCACAATGGAAAGAATGTATATTGTTTTCATTCTGAAGCAAATAAAATTTATTACATCTCCATGCTCAGAACTAACTCTTTCTGTTATTGTATTGGAATGTTTTTCTCCTTAGTGACCTAGTTTTATCTTTTCTCTTCAGATCTGCAAAAGCAAGTGGCATGGTTGTTAAAGAGGAATTCTCATTCTGTGGTAATTGAGAGAAATCTTTTTTTTCTAAACAAAGCAGCTGTGGGCCGGGCACGGTGGCTCAGGCCTGTAATCCCGGTGCTTTGGGAGGCCCAGGCGGGCGGATCTCGAGGTCAGGAGATCGAGACCATCCTGGCTAACACGGTGAAACCCCATCTCTACTAAAAATACGAAAAAAATTAGCTGGGCGTAGTGGCGGGCGCTTGTAGTCCCAGCTACTCTGGAGGCTGAGCCTAAGAATTGCTTGAATCCGGGAGGCGGAGCTTGCAAAGGTGGAGCTTGCAGTGAGCGGAGATCGCGCCAAAGCATTCCAGCCTGTCTCAAAACAAACAAACAAAACCCAAAAAACAAAGCAGCTGTTTGCTATATTTTAACTTTTTAACTATTATGTAGTGTTCCACCATACTTTTTTAGAGCACTACCGAGGATTGCCCTTCAAAGCATCAAACATAAAAAATTGTTATCCAAAGAAGGACCTCACTTTCCTCACAGAGAGTTTGTATTGTATATGGTGTGCAAGCGGTTCATACAGTGAGTTCCCGCCCCAGTCTCTCTGCTTTCTTCTTCCTCAGCTTGGCCAACTCAGGAGCGAGGTCCAGAACTTCCAGCCAGAAGTGCACTTTAGCAGCTGTGAACTGCATTTGTTCCCTGACTGTCCTGACTCACTCATAATTAAAACACGTGTTGAAAATTCTCTCAGAATTTAAATTTTGCTCATTGAAGTAAAGCTGAGCTGTTTTCCAGCTTGCTCTTTTTTTTTTTTTTTTTTTTAAATAGGTTTGTGTTCTAATCAGGGTGGCATGCTGGACCTGAGCCAAACATCTTGTGTTTCGCACAATCCTTTTCTTCCGTGGGCAGGTGGAACATAGCCCTGCCCTTCTCTTCTAATGAGGTGACAACCGTGCTTTTGTTAGCAGTTCTGAGCCTTTCTGCTGCCAGATAAACCCAGTGGCCTGGAATCATGGTAATTTCTTATGTGCCACACAATTATTTATAATCAAGCCATCTCAGATCCTTTCTGGAACAAATCAGAAATTTATCTATCTATCTATCTATCTATCTCAGAAACATTTTAATAGTGTAGCTTATTAATAGAACATAATATACAGCCATGTTTTTTTCCTCTACAACCAGAACCAGTAAAAAATATATTTACTTGCATTACCTGTTAATTTTCACTCATCTTAAATGTCATTACAATGGATTGAATACAGATGTTTGAAAATTTTAGTAAATTTTACAAAATAGCATTGCCACATGAAACAGAATAGATATAACTTGAAAGATTATATATTCTGTTTTCTTATAACTTTGTTAGAATTAATCTTTTATGGATTAAATGAACTAATGGCCTGTACTAAGTAAATTCTGTTTTTATAAAATTTTTAAGTATGGATGGTTTTGAACAAATATTCATGTAGAGATTTTTTTGGTTCATAAATGTTATAAATCTATTTTATTTTAATTGTGATAAAAGCACATAACATAAAATTTACCATTTTAACCATTTTTAAGTGCACAGTTCACTAGTGTATATTTATTGCACATTGTTGTACAACCAATCTCCAGAAGCTTTTCATCTTGCAAAACTCAAAATTTTAACTCCACATCCATTATCAACTCCCTGTATCCCCCCAGCCTGTGGCAACCACCATTCTACTTTCTGTTTTTATGATTTTGACTTACCTAGTTAAGGAGTTCTCTAGAGCAGTCCACTTATAAATGTAATCACTCAGTGTTTGCCTTTTTGTGATTGGCCTGTATAACTTAGCATAATATACTCATAGTTCATCCATCTTTTAGCAAGTGTCAGCATTTTCTTCCTTTGAAAGCATGAATAATATTCAGTGTTTATTAATCTGTTTATGGTCACTTGGGTTGCTTCCATCTTTTGGCTATTGTGAGTAATGCTGCTGTGAACATGGGTGTGCAAATATCTTTTTGAGACATAACCACTTTAAGACTTAGCTACATTCTACTCTGTTAACTTGGCTGATCTTAACAGATGAGGAAATCAGTAACTAAACATATAAGACCAGCCTCATTTGGCAGTGTTTGTTCACATGGTATCATGGCATTATAAACAGAAGTGATGCAGCCTCAGTACAGCTGAGTGAGGGGGCTGGAAAAACCTGAACTTTCCTGTATAATTTGAATTCAAATCCTGATTTTCCTGATTAAATTTCCTATATAAATTCCTGATAATTTGCACACAGTGAAATTCACCCTTTTTATAGTATAGTTTTGTGAGCTTTGACAAGTGCGTACAGTCATGTAATCATGACCACAGTGTAAATATAGAACAGTTTCATTGCCTCCAAAACTTCCCCCATGCCCCTTTGTAGTCATCATCTTCCCCCCCCCCACTGCCAGACTCTGGCAGCTCATGTTTTCCATCTTTGTAGTTTTGCCCATCATCATTTGTCTTTCCTTCCATACTCAGCACACACAGCTTTGCCTGCCACCTTTCTTGTTCTGATATACCTGGCACCCCAGCCATGTTGTGACTTCCCTGAAGATAAAACCTCTGCCCTTGAGGTATCAAGTTGGATTAGAAAGAGCAAAGAGTTTTAAGCCAGGTAGAGCGTTCGAATCCAGCTCATTCAGTTAGCAGCTCTGTGACCTTGTGTTGGCCTCAGAATCTGACACAGAGTGGGGACTGAATAAATGTCTGTGGCACGAACAAACGAATGAATGAATGAATGAATTTAACCTCTTAACGTCCCAGGTCCCTCCTGTGTAAGAGGGGATGATAGTAGTCACCTCACCTGACTTCTGTGGGGATCAGTGTCTTGTACAGTGCCTGGTGGGCATTAGTAAAGGTTTGTCCTGTCCCCATGGTCTTCCCCAGGGCTTTTGATACCCTCTGCCAGACAGACACATGCACTCAAAGTTGCCTGGGACCTGGCAGAGGACATCAGTACCTGCTGTGTGAGAGCTAGGAGGGCACCAGCTAAGCAGACAAGTCCCCGGAAAACCCCACAGATACACACTGACTACCTGCCAGTCAATCTCAAAGAACTCCTCACTCTTTCCCCCTACCCCTTTTTCATGGTGCACACAGGAAGGCCCAGCAGTCCTTTTCTCAGCCTAAATATATACCATGTAGGGGGCTTTAGATGAAGCCCACCAGGAGGAGAAAACCATAACCCTTCAGGTCATAATCCTCTGGCTCTGAGGTCTGGGGAGGGGAGCATAAGCTGGGATATAGGCAACCACAGGACAGTCATTGTAAATGAATCTTCTGTCTTCTTCAAAACAGACTCAGTAGGACTCATCACAATTATTGTGATGACAGTAATTAGTTATTTGTATAATTATCTGCTTGCTGCCTGCCTTTCCTATCAGATGGCCCAGGGCACACAGTAGGTGATCAGCACATATTTAATGATTGAATGAAAAGTATTTTGTGGTTAAAAGAATTGGCATTTGCAGTTACTGTTTCTGTAGAAGGGAGGGGAACTGATATTTGTCATTCATCTAGAGTGTCTCTGGTATGTTAAATTTGTACCTACAGTCTCCTCGTTTAATCTGCTTAGTGGCTGTAGAAAGTAGTGTTCTTGGTCTCTATACTCAAGGAAACTGGTTCAGAGTAGTTAAGAAGCATGCTTGCCACTCCATAGCTAGTCAGGGACGGAGCTGGATTCAAACTCAGGTCTGAAGTCAAAGCCCAGCCCCTTTCTACCACACACAATAAAGCTGGGTTTCTTAAGAATAGGAATCTCTACAATTAAGACTTAAAAACAAACAAAAACAACAGATTCAAGCAGACATTTATGGTTGAGGGATTTGTGTGGATTGGATTGTAGAGTGGAACAGTATCAACTGGAAATTTACAGAATGTTTGTTCCTGCTTGCATCAGACTTTTCTGTTTTGTGCTTTGTAAGTTGGGTTTGGGAGCATAAAAATCCAACTTAAAATGGGATTTTTGCAGCACACATTATGGACAGCTTTAAATAAGCAATGAAACCTCCTCTTCATGCTAAGAGAGGCAGTGTGGATTGGGGAATGGCCATGGACTTGGAGACAGGAGGCCTGGGTTTGCCTCTTGTTGGATAGGAGAAGGGCTTTGGAATATCCCTCAACTATTCTGAGGCTCAGTTTTTTAAATTTCTAAACTGGGAAAGTAGTCCCATTATCTCAGAGGGGTACAGTGCAGATCAGATGAGGAAATAAGCAAATGAGATGTTTGTGAGGTGGGTTTACCCAAGGAAGGGTTGTGTGTGTTCACTCTCTCAGATCTGCAGAGAGGAGCAGGGTCTGAAGCCAACTGGGAAAGGAAAGACTACAGAGAGGCTGGCAGAATCCCATGCAAAGGTGAAAAAGAAGGACATGTCTTATTTCTGTTTTCCCAAGATCAGCTCAGGTCGAGAGAGAACCTCGTTTATGTGAATAGTTTATGTGCTTGAAACCCTGTAATTATACTGTCACTTGTTGTCAGTAAATCTATAATTCAGGGCCAGAGTGGAATTCCATTAGGCAAGGAAGCAGGCACAGCCTTCCTCCCACTCTTCTACTCCTCATTCATTCTTTCAGAGACCAGCTGCAGACTCTCAGCCACGTACTGCAGAGTCAGGAAGGCAGTGTATCATAGCAGTGAGGAGATGGGCAGTGGAGTTAGACATGGGTTTGACTTTGGCCTCCTCCCCTGACTAATTGTGAGACTCAATTATTTATTTTCACTAAACCTCAGTTTTCTCATTATTATGAGGAAGATGATGATACCTGTCTCACATGAAGGTTAAAAGTGAGCACTCAAAAATAAATGGCTTATAAGTCACAATAATACAGTCTCTAGGGAGCCAAAATACATAGTGGGTCAGTTCTGCTGTTTTCCTATTTTCTCCCTCCAGCCTGTTAGAAAGTCACTGGGAGTAAGCAGAAGCCCAGGGACTGGGACCCACGGCAACCAAAGCCCAGGTGGTTTGCTGTGCTATGGGAACCTGAGCTGTGTGCTCAGACGGAGGATCTCTTTCCCCAGATTAAGCTTCTAGAGAACCATCATGAGTGAGGATGTTCCCTGGGGCAGTGTGGTAAAGGTCAGAGTTTCTCAAGCACTTAGATCCCAGGACCACAGCGTATCTGAGCGGTCCTTTCAGGGCTAGAGGATCAGTGGGTCTTGGAGATGGATTATGGTTTTGGGAAGGCTTGTTTTGCCACACATGGACCTTCGGACATCAGGAAGGTACTGGTTGTTTCAGAGCTTGGAGGCTGATGCTCAGGTCAACTTGATCCATTTTTGGAGACCCATGACATACCTGCCTTATGAGTGTGAATTCCTCTGAATGCTTTGGTTTTTTTTAAAGGTCAGGTGTATAGAGGTGAAAATGGTAAAATTCACTCTTCTTAGTGTGAGTTTTCATTCTGAGTTTGGGCAAACATACACAGTTGTGTAAACAGCACCACAGTCAGGTGTGCAACAGCTCCATCCCTCCCCAAAATTCCTTCACATTCTTGGAGTCAACCCCCCACCTCCCCATCTAACCCAGGCAACCACTTATCTGGTTTTTGTCCCTATAAACTTCCCTTTTTCAGAAAAGCATATACCATCCTGGCCAACATAGTGAATCCCCGTCTATACTGAAAGTACAAAAAGTAGCTGGGTGTGGTAGTGCATGCCTATAATCCCAGCTACTCAGGAGGCTGAGGCAGAAAAATAGCTTGAACCCAGGAGATGGAGATTGCAGTGAGCTGAGATTGCACCGCTGCACTCCAGCCTGGGTGACAGAGTGAGACTCTGTCTCAAAAAAACAAGAAAAGAAAGAAAGAGCATATAAATGGAGTCATAACGCATGTTGCCTTTTGAGTTTGCTGCTTTCACTCACTGTAATGCATTTGAGACTCCAAATGCTTTTGACTGCAGCAAGGTTAGTGGTTCTGAGAGCAGCCTGGAAAGTCAGTAGCATTCTTATACACCGTTAATAACCAATAGAAAATCTAATTTTAAAAATTCATAATGCCGCCAAAAAACCCCGAAAACCTAAAGTGCCTAGCAGTAAGACAAAACATGTACAAGATCTTTATGGAGAAACTTACAACATATAATAAAAAGACATTAAAGAAGACATGAGGAAATGGAAGCCACTATGTTCACAAAGAGGAAACTTGAAACCATAAAGATGGTGATTCTTCTAGTAAATTTTATGAATACAGTGAAATTACAATCAAAATCTAAATAAGGTTTTATGTGGAACTTGACAAACTATCGTGAAATTTACATAGAAAAACAAAGAGTCAAGAATAGCCAAGATTCTACATTGAAATTTGTAATAAAAAAAATGGCCAAGACAATTTTAAGACTATTAGGATTTATTCTACAGTCATGGTTGTTAATATTATGGTTATTATAAAGACATTGTGGTATAGGTGCATGGTTAGACAGTAGATCAGTCAAACAGAGAGCTGAAAATAATACCTATGCATATTGGAAACTTTATATATGACAGGTAGCACTGCAAATCAGTGGGATGGGACAATTGGGATCCATATAGAAAAGAATAAAATTGAATTCCTCACACCATACATAAAGATCAATTCCAAATGAATGAAAATCTAGTATTGAAAAAGCAAAAGTTTAAAACTCTTGTAAAAAAGTATACGTGACCAGGATTTTTTCAACAAGATAGAAAAAAGCTAGAAAAGACTGATATATTTGTCTATATAAAATTTAAAGCTGCAAGAAAATGCACCACAAACCCAGTTAAGAGAGCTTATATTGAGGAAAAACATGTGTAATGCATATGTCCAAGAAAGGATTTATACCCAAAATTCATGAAGAATTCCTAAAAATCACTAAGAACAAGATAAACTAATGGAGGGATATAAACAGGGTAGTTAAGCAGCCCAAATGGCCAACAGGCATAAAAAGTTGTTTGACTTCATCTGCCACTGAGGAAACGCGAATCGAAACAAACGTGGGATACCATTTTACACCCGTCACACTGACAAAAATCTAACAGTCTGACTATGTAAGTTTGGCAAGAATGGGGAGTATTAAAATCTTTTACACTTGCAGGAAGGAGTATAAATTGATATAGTCATTCTGGCAAGTGGTTTTGCATTATCTGCTGTACCTTCTGGCCCAGCAGTTCCACACTACGTAGATACACTAGAGAAGGTCTCAAATGTGCCCAAGGAGACATGTATAATAATGTTCATCACAGCCCTGTTTGTAAAGGGGAAAAATAGGAAGGAACCTAAGTATGCATCCACAGAATAAACTATAATATGTTCATATAGTAAAGTAGTACACAGTGGTTTAAAAGAATCTAGAAAAACTGGATGCAGGTGGCACATACCTGTATTCCCAACTACTTGGAAGGTTGAGGTGAGAAATCAGTGAACCCAGGAGTTCAGGACCAGCCTGGGCAACATAGCGAGACCCAGTCTCAATACAAATAAAAAAATAATTTTAGGCCGGGTGCTGTGGCTCACACCTGTAATCCTAACATTTGGGAGGCTGAGGTGGGTGGATCACCTAAGGTCAGGAGTTCAAGACCAGTCTGCCCAACATGGTGAAACTCCGTCTCTACTAAAAATACAAAAATTAGCTGGGCTGGGTGGCTCACGCCTATAATCCCAGCTACTCAGGAGGTTGAGGAAGGAGAATCACTTGAACCTGGGAGGTGGAGGTTGCAGTGAGCCGAGATTGCGCCACTGCTCTCCAGCCTGCGCAATGGGAGCGAGACTCCGTTTCAAAAAATAAAATAAAATAAAATAAAATAAAATAAAACAAATAATTTTTAAAAATGATCTAGAAAGACAAGTGTCAACATGGATTGAATTTCAAAAACATAAGTTTGAATGAAAAAACATATCACAGTGTGATTCCATTTGTAGAATATGTAAACAGGTGTAAACACTTTTTTTCTGTCTATGCATGGCTCATGTAGTTAATAAAAACATAGTGAGAGTGATAAACACCAAATTCAGGATAGTGATGACTTTTGCGGGGGAGGAAAAGGATTGTATCAGGAAAATACATATAGGAGTCTTCAAATACATCTGCTCTGTGTTATCGTTTTCTCCAGATTAAGAATTATAGCATATTTATTGGAATGTCAAAAGGAGCTGAAGAACCAAGGAGCATTCTTCTGTTACAGTAGACAGCAAAAACAGTCTTGGAGATTAATTCTCATAAAAAGTGATAAAAATGGATTTATATGTTTTTAGAAAGTATCTTCGGAGAACATAATTTGAAATTATATTTTTATTAACAAAAGGCACAAAACATAATCAGTATAAATTTTAATACATTTTAATGCTCAGATGAAACAGTGTGCCTTCATGAATTGGAAGATTGTGCAAATTTATTTTCTTGGGTACTGTACATTGTTTTTAAAAATATGAAATAAGGCTGGATGCAGTGGCTCACGTCTGTAATTCCAGCACTTTGAGAAGCTAAGACAGGTGAATCATTTGAGGCCAGAAGTTCAAGACCAGCCTGGGCAATGTGGAGAAACCGCAGCTCTACTAAAAATACAAAAATTAGCCAGGTGTGGTGACACACACCTGTAATCCCAGCTACTCGGGAGGCTGAGCAGGAGAATCCCTTGAACCTGGGAGGCAGAGGTTGCAGGGAGCAGAGATCATGCCACTGCACCCTAGCCTGGGCGACAGAGTGAGACTTTGTCTCAAAAAAAATTATGAAATAAGATGTGTACAGTTTTATATATATTTGTAATTATAAAGCAAGTGCTCAGGTCAAGAAATAGAGCGTTCCAGAAGCCCTTGGGTGACATACAACTTCTTCAGTGTGATTTGTTTTTTAATGCTATAAACAGCTGTATAAATAGGCTTGTTATTTCTCTTACATTTAAAAAAATTAATGTTAGGAAAATATATTGCCAGCATTGATTTTGAAATTTTTAGCACAATTTGGGATTGGGACATGTTGGTGCCACTCTAGGATGCCTGAGAAGACTGTGGAAAATACTGGTTTGTTTCATGGTTTGCCAAGAGGACTTGGCTATGGTCAGCAACTGCAGTGCCATAGCTTGTAGCTGTGCCCTAGGTCAGCAATCTCTCTCTCCTGGCCAGAGCTCCAGGAAGTTGATAAGCAACTTCAGAGCTGTATTTTCCCTGACATTGGCCAACGGGCTTGGTATGTGGTCTTTACCATTTGGGGCCATGCCCCACTATCTGAGCATTTACAGTTTTTCTTGGGACACTGGACATTTTTTAACTCTTGGGGTTCAAAAAAAATGATCCTTGGGGTTCAAAAAATGACCCTTAATGGTGGTGAAGAGTCCATGGCCCAAGGACCAGGAAACAGCGCACTAGTCTAAAAACTAGGGTTTCTCAGCAGTGGCACAACTGACATTTTGGACTGGATGATTATTTTTTGAGAGGGGCCTGTCCTGTGCATGTTAGGATGTTTAGCAGCATCCCTGCCTCTACTCACTGGCTGCCAGTAGCACCCTCTCAGACAACCAGAGTGTCTCCAGACATTGCCCAGATTTCCCTGGGAAACGAGATCACCCCAGTGGGGAGCCACTGCATCAGAGTGTAGTATTCACATGAGACTCATGCTCCCTTCTCGATGCCACAGCTGTGGAAGAGGTGGGTGGGGAGGCAACCTGGATGAAGACACCTAACTTGGAGCAAGAGGAGGAGTGAAGTACAAAGATAAGGGAAATGCTGCTGGCAGATTCATGGAGCCTTTACACAGGGTGGGGGCTTCAGGGTAACAGTTAATGACAGTGGTGGGGAGGGAGGGTGGGTGCAGAGCTGTGAGGTGCGAGCTCCATTCAGAGATAACCGAGAGGCGTGTGTTAGTGCAGAGCCTGGTCTCTCTGGAGGATGGCACTCCAGCCTTCCACCTTCCCTCTGCTTGAGCCCAGCTCGAGCATTAAAGGAGCTTCAGACCATCTTATTTTACCACATTTTTTCTGACTTTGTAGAAAGTTATGTGAGTCTAGCAAGTGGGCTGAGTTCCTTGGAGAGAGACTGAAATTGCTTGTTACTCAAACAGACATTTCAAGCACCCACTTAAAGGGGGAGGTGCTGTGCCAGGCATGAGGGACCCTCCTGATTGCCCAGGACTATGTGATCTGACTAGGGAGACAGATTCAGCCAGCACAGGCCGCCCCGGGAGAAGGCAGGTTCTGTTGTCAGGCTGCCTAGGTTCAGATCCCAGCTCTGTACCTGGCTGTTGTGTCTCCTTGGGTGAGTGAGTAATGATGCTAAGCCTCAGTGTCCCAGTCTGTAAAATGGGGTAGTAAGAATTCTTTTTCCCTATGTATGTGAGAGGATTAATTGAAAGAATGAGTGCAGCTTGTAGAACAGTGCCTGGCGTTAGTGAACACTCAATGATATAATATTATAATATTATTTTAAATGTTTTATTATTGCTGCTACTACATAAGGCCTGTCACAGGCTTAAACGGTTTCAAGAAAACTGAAGGGGCGGTAACCAAAGCCTTCACAGAAGAAGTGGCATTTCTGAGACAGGTCTTAAAGGATTAGTGGTGCTTTATCAGGAAAAACAACAGTTGTGGGATTGGGGAAGATCTTGTGCTACATTCAGACAAAAGAAAGAGCAGCCAGGAAGTCACAGATTGCAAGCAAATGTGGTTTAATCAGGGGACAGCTGCTGGCTGCTGGCTTTGCGAACCCGAGGCTGAGGGAGGGGTGGGAAGCAAGGCTGGTGGGGCCAGTGGCGAAGGGCCGTGTGGGGGTACTTGGTCTGAAGGGGCAGAAGTACCAACCCCCTTTGGCTTGAGCCTGCTTCCTTCATTATTTCTTACCTCTAAAATAGGTTAAGAAGAACTGGCCATTTTCATCCCATTTCCCCTTTCCCGGGGCAGTGAGATGCTAAGTGTTACTGAGCTTTTAGAAACTGAAAAGCAAACTTATGTATGTAGGGACCTTGTGCTGTCACACAGGAGCCAGGCAAAGGATGCTGGCAACCAGCTCACTTCAGAAGAGTCCAGCTGACCTAGCACAGGCCTTCCTGTCTTGCCTTCCTTGCTCCATGACCACTCAGAGGGTGTCATGACACACTGGGGTTCACGGGGATCCCATCAATCGGCTGCTGGGTAGTGCTGTAACTTTCCACCTGTCTCTCCTCTGCTGCTCACATGCTGCCTCAGGGCGGGGGCTGGAAACCATCCTGGCAGACGTGGGTAATAACCATGGCACCTATGCCCGAGGAATGGTGTATTTATTTCCCCCCGGTCCATGGTGTTGTGCCCAAGGCTTTGCTGAATCAGCCTGGTGCCGTCTGGCATCCACCTCGCTGCTGAGACCTCAGACGCAAGGTCACAAGCGTTCCCTCAATGGTGCTGGCTTTGGCTTCCCCATTCTGATACTTCACACAGTGAACACATTCTTACCGAGTCCTTCCTGCTGTGCGGAGGACAGGGGTGTGTTATGAATGAGGGACACCATCTCTGGCTTTGTGGAACACACAGTCTTGTGGGAGAGATGCACCTTGAGCTGACCAAGTAGATACGGTGGACAAGAGCTAAGAAAGGGGCAGGTACAGGAGCTAAAAAGGGAGAGGAGCCCAATCTTCAGGGTGTGACCAGGTCAGGAAAGGCCTCCCTGAGGAAGTGAGTCTCCTGGATACCTGAGAATGCTTAGGAGGGGGCAGGCAAGGGGGCAGTGTGGAGGAGTGTGGGGACTTTCCTCACCAAGGGAGCGATGACCAAACCCAGCAGGCTTCCCCAGCCACCTCCCCCTTGGCCTGCCTGCTGTCTTTGGCACTACCCTCTCTTAAATGTTGCCCCCTCACCCCCAGTCCTACTTTTTCTCCTTTCTTCCACTATTCTCTTGTACCCCCACTGGCTAATCCTGCTCTTCACACAGGTCATTTCAGCCTTCCTGGAGGGTGGGCGGCTCCCCAAGGTAGTGCACAGTGGCCACAAGAAGTCAGACTTGGAGGAGGCTGGCCTGGCTGGGCTCCAGCCCCTGCCTTACGCTTCCCTGGTCACGAGGCTTTAGACAAGTAAGTGACTGGCTGCTCCATGCATTGGAGTCCTGTCTGTAAAAAGCGTTCCCTTGGACAAGGCAGTCTAAGTGGGATAAAGCTCTAAAGCACTTCGCACAAGGCCTGTGTGAGTCAAGAGTTAACAGCCCTCTCCCTTTCGGTGCCAGAAACAGACTTGGTTCAGTCAACTTTGTTTTCCCTGGAAACCTGATGATTGTGGAATATCAGGGTGTTCCCTGGCAACAGTGCTCATGGTAAAGCTGACCCCTGCTTGGTAAATTGCTTCCGGACTAGGAGTTCTCTGTACAGCCTCTCAATACCCAGTGAACCACAGCTTTGGGTTTCTTCAGTGTGGTGTCTTCTGTAAGTAGGCTGGCTCATTGCAGGGACTCTGAAAGCTCCATCTGTGGGGTTGTCACAGGAGATGTCAGCTCATATAGTGCCTGGGCCAGGCCCACTGCTGCACCCAGTCAGTTTGGCCCTGAGTTGGCACCCTGGGGTGACCTCATCTGTCAGGTGAAAAGATTAAACCTCCAGCTCAATTCATTCATTTACAAATATCTGTTGAGGGATTACTATGGGGTAGGTTCTGGGAACACAGTGTTGAGCAAAACAGGTCCATTCTCTGCCCTCAAGGCACTTACAGTGCTGTGGAAAGAGGGCTGTCAATCAAAGCATCACACAAACAACAATAAAGGAACACTCTGATGATAGGTACATTGTGCTATGAGTGTAGTGAGGAGGTTTGAGCTAGTTAGGGAGGCCAGGGAAGAAGAAGTCATACTGGAGCTGGAATATGATGGATGAACAGGCATTAACCAGAGAAAGACGGGGAAAGGAAGACTCCAGAAGGAGAGAACAGAACAGGCAGAGGCTTTCTGGGCAGGGGATAGTGCATGATGGAGATAATGAGGGCAGGTGGAGCTCTGCCATGCAGGTCCTGAGAGGCAGGGCTGAGCACAAGATCATTTAATGATCCAACGTAGCCCTGAGCATAGATCAGTGAGAACTGCTGCTCAAACACTGTCACGGGGCTGGTATTTTTGCTGCTTCATCTTAAGAGCAATGAGAAACAGACTAATACAAGATGGGGATGTATTGGTGGGAGGAGGGCTTGGCCTGATTGAATTTACAATATGAAATGTGAAGAGCTTATTCTAGCTGCAGGATGCTGAGATCAAGTCCAAGGGGAGTGAAATTTGGGGGGAAAGGTTTTGATGGAAAAAAAAGCCTTAGGTGTTTGCAGGCTTAATAGAGCTTCAGAGGGGGGTTAACAGCAGGAGAGGAAAGGCAGCCTTTAATTTCAGGGGTCTTTGTGCCTTCACATCCCCATTTTTGGCTGCCATGACCCCCAACCACGCTTTCATGTTGCCAAACCACAGATTGAAGGAAGGTGGGTGTGGGCTTTAACAGAAGATAGAGGTGCCCAAGGATGCCCCAGCCGTGAGCAGAACACCTTCAGGGCATTCATAAAAATAAATCAAGCCCCACAGCAGCACTTTCTGTAGCTTAGAGAGCTGCTCTTGGCATTGAAGACAGACATTTTCCATTAAATAAGGTAAATGAAAAAATCATATTTCTCTTTATCTCTCTTCCCTCCAGGCTTATATTTGGCACCCTTTACCCTGCGTATTATTCCTACAAGGCTGTGAAATCAAAGGACATTAAGGAATATGTAAGTAGCACTGTGTATTTTGGAGGGGGTTGGCTGGAGTGAGGTCGGGTGTGAAATGTTGGGGGAAGGGGATGCCCTCCTTGCTATGGGCACTGGAAGTAGGAAAAAGGAGTCCCTTCATCACAGTTCTCATGAGACGTCTCAGGAGTCCTCTTTTCTGTCTAGACCTTCCCTTGCCTAGACCTTCCCCTGCCTAGACCTAGAGCATGGAGGTGAGAAAAGCAGGGAGGTATGGCAAGAGGCGGTGGCGTCTGGAGTTGGAGGTGTCTCAGCTCTGCCACAAGCCACAGGTGACTTCACCTCTCTCAGCCTTGATTTATTTTTCTGGAAAACACTCTGTAGACCTTACAGCACCATGACGGAGAGACAGTCCAGCATTGTGGGCGGGAGCCCGGGTTCTAGAGTCTGGCAGACCTGGGTTTGGTTCCTGGTTCTGCAACTCTGTCCCATTCCATTTCTTTCTTTCCATCTCCACAATTCAGGTTCTGTTGCTCTGTAACCTTCTGAGGGCAGGGGATTGTCATCATCGTATATCTGTTTTCTTTTCTTTTTTTTTTTTTTTTTTGAGCCGGAGTCTCACTCTGTCACTCAGGCTGGAGAGCAGTGGCGCAATCTTGGCTCACTGCAGCCTCCGCCTCCTGGGTTCAAGAGATTCTCTAGCCTCAGTCTCCTGAGTAGCTGGGATTACAGGTGTGTGCCACCATGCCCAGATAATTTTTGTGTTTTTAGTGGAGATAGGGTTTCATCATGTTGGCCAGGCTAGTCTCGAACTCCTGACCTTGCGATCTGCCTGTCTCGGCCTCCCAAAACGCTGGGATTATAGGCGTGAGCCACAGTGCCTGGCCCCTGTATCTTCTGTAGCACATTGCAGAAGGTGAGCACACAGGAAGGGGATCTGGGAGGACTTACTGGTCAGAGGATAATATCAGTTACTGTTGGATGATCTGGGTGCTCTAATCACCACCCCTAAATGTGTCCAGCACCTTCAGGCAGGAGAACCATTAGGCCACTGCTGACTGAGAAAGACCTGCTGGGTGGGTGGTGAGGGAAGGGTGTCCTTCCCCATATAGGACACAAACTCAAAGTGCAAAAGGTGTGGATTTTGTCATCAGAACACCGAGGTCGGTCAAGTCCTGGCTCTGACATTTGAATGATGCAGTGCTGGGTAAGTAGCTTAAACTTCCGAGAGCCTAAGTGTCCTCATCTGAACAATGGGGTGGGTAATAGCCATGCCTTTGCCTCTTTTACTCAGATGTCTCTTGGCAGGTTTGGCGTAGGTAAAGAAGCAATTCAAAGTGGGCTTAGAAAGTCAGTATTTTCTTTCTCAGATTTCCCAAGAAGTCTTTATGATGAAACCAGCCATCTCCAGATCGACTGCAACCAGAACTCACCCCCCACCCCGCAGTCTCCCACTTTCCCAGAACAACTTGCCTGGGCTTGCACCTTGCTGTTTGTAAGCAGGGAGTTCCAGAGGGGGACAATTTTTCTTCTGGAGACCGGGTCTGTGGTATATGTGAGGGAATCTCAGAAAGCACGCTATAAATAGCTGTTAAATTGCAAGCACAGAACCTCCTGATTCAATTGACTTGGCACAGGGCAAAGCATTAGGCAGCCTCTTCTAGCCCTCCCTTTCCCAACCCTTTCCCGCCTGCCAACTGTGCCTTACCAGGATCACTGTGGTATAAGGTCTAATCCTTTACTTTGCAGGGGCAAAAACAACTCTGTCAGCTCTTCTGAGAGAGATCAAACCCTGGTAAATTATTTTGCTCTGACTAAACTCACAGAAGCCTGGTTTATGACTAGAATGGCAATTCATTAATTTAGAGTGAAAACCATAATTGATGAGTAGAGCAGCTGTTTGTGTTGGCTGCTGAGCACATGCTTTTCCCAGTAGGGAACGTGCAAGAGTTACGATTAGAAGGTTTCTTGGTAAAAAAGGAATCTGAAGAAAGGAGCCGGGTAGTATCAGGAGGGAACTGCCTTTCTCTGCACTCACGCTCCTGTGTTTCCTTCCTGCAGTCCTTTTGACTAATGGGCCTATTTTGTTCAAGAGAGAAACCTGCGACTTTCCTTAACATACTCACACCCATACACCCACACCCACCTGGTTGGTGACCATGTCCCTTCATCCCTATCTCCTGAGTAATCTTCCAAACCAGGTCTGTCTTCCTTCTCTGCTGCCACTCTCAGAAATGAGATTCTCACCCTTTTCCCTAGGAGGTTGCAATGGCCTCCTATATTAGTTTTTTATTGTCACCATTAGAAATTACCATGAACTGAGTGGCTTAAAAACCTGTGTATTATTTTATAATTCTGAAAGTCAGAAATCCAACAAGTCCCACTAGGTTAAAATCAAGCAGGACTGTGCTCCGTTTGGTGACTCCGGGGGAGAGGTTGTGTCCTTGCTTTTTCCAGTTCCTAGAGGCCATTCCTGCATTGTTAGGCTTGTGCCCCTTCCTCCTCCTCCTCCTTCAGAGCCAACAACATTGCATCTCTCTGGCTGTTCTTCCATAACCACATCTCCCTCAGGCTCACTGGGAAAGGTTCTCCACTTTAAGGATTCATGTGATTACATGGGGCCACCTGGGTCATCCAGGATACTCTTCCCATCTGAAAGTCATTAATGCTACAAAGTCCCATTTGCCATATGAGGATTAGGACATGGACATCTTTGGGGGGCCATTGTTGTGCCTATCACACCTCGTAACTGGTTCTCCTGCCTCCTGTCCCTGCTTTCCCACTCTGTTGTCACATGACATCCAGTGCCATTTAAAAATGGAAGTCTATTTATTTCACTCCCCCCGGGTCAATTAATGGCTGCTTATCACCTGCAAGATCAAGCACAAATTTCATTACACAGCATTTAACACCCTTCTCGATCTTGCTCCTCCCTACTTCCCAGCCGCTTCTCTACACATCTTCAGTGCTGTAATCTCAGCACCCAAGGTGTGGTCAGTGGCCAGCATTATCCGCATCACCTGGGAACTTGTTTGAATTGAAGACTCGGGTATGTCTTTCTGTGGAAGGCACAGAAATGGTTATCATGAAGGAAGTTTTGACTCGCATTCCCCTAGAAGTAGGAGGCATGGCATGCCACATAGGGCCACACAGGGGGACCACCAGAGCTGGTCAGGAAGCAGAGGGAACTCTCCTAAATAAAAATGGGCATTTTCCACAGGATCTCCAATTTAGAAACATTGTTCAGGACATTTATGGCTGCTTATGTCTTCCAACCAAACTTACTGTACCTGGATTCAAGGTTTTGGGATGAAAACTTAAACAGAAGGGAATTTACGGGAATTTGTAGAATTAACTAGGTAGCAAGAGAAAGATACCCAGGAACTGGGGAGGATCCAAGGAGGCTGGGTGATGCTGACGGCCCAGCTCACGCTGTAGGAAAGGGTCTGATTAGGAAACCTCTGCTGAAGTCACATCTTGGACACCGGATGCTTGTGCTTTCGAAGCATCCCCTGACAGTGCAGAGTCCTGGATAGGGGCCCAAATAGCAGGATTTGCCTCCCACAAAAATGCTCATGTTGGGAGATGTCTCCCAATTTAGAAGGCTTTGGATGCTGAGTACTCATGGAAAAAAAAAAAATAACCAATACAGCTGACTCTTAGGCTTCCCCAAAACTACATCCACATCCACATCCATTCCTTTACCCATATTTTGGCTTTAAAAACAAGCTTCCAACAAGAATTCTATACAACTCACTCACTTGTCAAATCCAAATTCTGTAAGTTGCTGAGTCTAGCTCCAGGCCCAGTATCCCTGGGCGAAGTCCTCTCCTCCTCTGGTTCTGACAAGACCCAACCTTAATATTCAGCATTCCAAACACTGAATTGTTAAGTTAACTGTCACCAGTGCAGCTCACATACTATTTTAGCGGGGAGAGAAAGAATTAAAATATAATTACTTAAAATATTAAAATCTATACTTAACACAGAAAGGAGGAAAATATGTATAGAAGATATAGTCCGTAACATCATGCAACTGGTCATGAGTTCATAGCTGTATTTGTGTCTTTTGTTAAAAGAAAGAAGTTTTTAGAGGGTAGAATCATGACTCTTGTATGAATATAAAATGAACACATGTTGAAGATTTTGCTTAACTTACTAATGAGGCAACCAGTAAGGTGTTCAAAGGAAACCCCAAATAACAGACATATGTAGGCAATCAGAAATGTCGAAATTGATTTGTTAATAAATATTAAACTGATTACTTGGAGGGTGGGATGGGGAGATCAGTTGTATCTCTGCTGGACAAAATTTATTTGCACCTCTATGGGTGAAACCATATGCATTGCCATCAGTTTTAACTTATCAAGTTGTAAAATAGCTCAAAGACATTGAAAAGCAGGACACCTGCAGAATCAAGATAATTCAGAAGGACATGCTGGACACCTAGCATTCCACAGGACACCCATTCTGAAGTCTTTCTCGGGTTTTCCTGAGGCTTTCCTCTTCCGCTATCCAATTCATGCTCCTGTTGCCTAAAGCTAGAGCTTTAGTGGGATTGGTTCCTTATCCTGTAATGGGGCCCAAATCTTCATTCCTGAGGAATCTGAGGTCTTGGCAGTTTTGCCTCTGTAGGGCTGTAGTAATGACCCATTGACTTTTTTTTTTTTTTTTTTGATACAGAGTCTCGCCCTGTCACCCAAGCTGGAGTGCAGTGGAACAATCTCGGCTCACTGCAACCTCTGCCTCCCGGGTTCAAGTGATTCTCCTGCCTCAGCCTCCCAAGTAGCAGGAATTACAGGCGTGCACCACCATGTCTGGCTAATTTTTGCATTTTTGTAGAGATGGGGGTTTCACCATGTTGGCCAGGCTGGTCTTGAACTCCTGACCTCAGGTAATCCACCTGCCTTGGCCTCCCAAAGTGCTGGGATTATAGATGTGAGCCACCACGCCAGCCAAACCATTGACTTTTACCCCTGAACAAGACAGCCCTAGGAGGCCCCCCCAAGGCTGTTTGACTTCCATCTGCTCTTCTTTCTGCCTCATTGTGTAGCAGCAGTCCTGGTTCCCCTTGATAATTAGGATCAGTTACCCCTTCAAAGCCCATAAGCCCCTTTATCATCTATTTCCTACTGGCATGAGTATTGTGAAGCCACCAGGAGACAATACAAGTCTCTGCTTCCACTTCATTGGAACCATTTTGTATCCCCTGGTGGAAGCATCCATCCCTTAAGTACTAAAATCATCAAGAAGCAGAGATCAGAGGTTTGGGGATGAGAAGCAAAAATGTTGTGAATGGGTTAGAGCAGTGATTCTCAACCTTTAACATGCATATGAATGAACAGGGGATCGCCTTAAAAGCAGATTATATCCAGTAGGTCTGGGGTGGGGTCTGAGATTCTGCATTTCTAACAAGCTCCCAGATGATGCCAACAGTGCTGGTCCATGGACCTCACTTTCATTGCAAGGAGCTGGCATTAGGCTTAATCATAGATTAAGGAACCCTCATTTCCTTGGTTCCTGCACCTTTAGATTATGGCTAAGAAGCACCACCATATGTTAGTCACTGGTTCAGAGGAGAAACTGCACCCTCCAGGACTGCACACCAATCTCATAAAATGCTGACTCCCACCTGGTTTGCTTTCAGAACCCTCCAATGCCAGGTAGCACCGTATAAGGCCAGCCACTGCAGGGCATTGGGTGCATGATAAGATCAGTGACTCCCCAAAGCATCAGCCTATTGCCTTATTTCTTTTGCTATAAAGGAGGGTCCTTGATGAGAAGTAGTATTGTGTGGGATGCATCAAAAGGAAAAGGGTAATCCCTGCGTCCACAGCTTGCTGTGTGGCTGCCGGAAGCAGAGCAGTAGGAAAAGCAAGTCCACATGCAGAAAAAAAATGAATATTCCAGAAAAGACCCTATGCCACCCACTCCATGAGGGAAGGGGCATGGTGGAGTGAACCTGCTTCCAGAAGACTGGCTGATGCCTTGGGATATGGTATCACCCTGGAGATGCTTGATCATTGCTGCTGGCAACATGATCTCTGAGCAGTGGTTGTGGCCAGGTCAGCCTTGCTGAGAGGGATGTCACATTGCTGAGCCCGTATCCTACCTCTTTCACTTCCACTTGGCTGCTTGGTACATGACCCCATTGAACGTGCACTATCAAGCCTGAGGAAAGAGGCTGGCCGACATCCACAGACCTGACCATCTCATGCACTCGGTCACTAGGAGCCTCCTCTGCCATGGGACTTATTGGTGAGCATAAGCTTTGGGCCACCAATATATTCATTCTCTGGGCCCATTCACCTCATTTCCAGACCTCCTCCACAGGAGTCTCTCAGCCTCACTTCTTCCAAGAACCTCATCCTCTAGACAGAGCCTTAGCTGGTGTTTGAAAATGTGCCTGGGATTTGTTTTACTTAGGGATGGAAAGACACCAAGATGTGGAAATGACTGTCATGAAGGAAGAAGTCTAGAAGTGGGAGGGCCACATGCTTTGTAGGGTCACCAGGCCAGTCAGGAGGCTGATGGAGAGTAGGAAACGTGGGCAGTGGCCTTCGTTGTGGTTTCTGTGATAAAGGTAAGGCAAGACAGGGTAAACAGATTTCAGATTGGCTAGGTGGAATCATTTCAGCAGGCTCCAAGGTGTGGGCGCTGCCTCTAGTTGTCTGGGACCTGGCTCTGGGGTGGTTATGGTTGGGGAATATTGCTCAACTTGTGGGAACTCCATAAAGGAAGTAATTTAGAGTATAGGCTCTGGACTGGTTAGTTTGCATATGAAGGATGTGCTGGGGCAAGGCTAGCCCTGGAAGGGTAGTCCCTCTGTAATCAGTGAGGCCCCAGATGCCAAAGCATCAAGAACACAGAAAATAAGAAAATGGAGTTCATATACCCGGTGACAGTGCGTGAACATTAACTCAGGGCATTTCTCCCTCCAGGCTAAGTGCCCTGCTCAAATTCCTGCCCGCAGGGGAATTTCGCTTCCCCACTCTCCCAGGGTCACCCCTGACTATATAGCCATCTACAGTGAGCTCATACAATCAGATGGTGCAGAGTCATCTGTAAGGCAGGCTTGACTTTTTTCTTTCTGTCATTTGGCACAGAGAATTCCCTGTGAGGCTGAAGTGCAGGGCCCAGTTGCATGAGGGGTGTGAAAGGCTTGAGAAATTGAGTGTGCCTGGTTAGAGGAGAGTCCAAAGGTGAGGTCAGGCTAAAGAAGTGGCTAAGCCTCCTCCTCTGCAACCCATAGGGAGGCCTTTGGCAGGCTGCCAGAAGCTCTGGCAGTGGGGTAGAATGGACCACAGAATTTCAGCCAGCTGCTGTGGCTCATGGAAACTCTCCAGGCCACTTCCTACCCTGAGCTCTGGAGCTTCTTGCTGTGGCTGAAGGTCACAGCATCTTTCCCATCTCTTCACTCCTAGATCCTGCTCCTGACCAGTTTAGAGAGACTCCCCAGTCATTCTGTCAATGTTCCATTTGTCCAGGAGAGTTACTCCTGAATATTACCTTTCAAATTGGCCATAGGTCCCTCTCTTTATTCTGACTGAAGGCTCACCCAGGCTCCTCATCCCTATCTTGCAGGGAGGTTTGGATAGAATCTTTCAAACATGGAAAATTATATTTCAAACCTTGGGGAAAATAACTGTCATTTGATTTCCACGAGGAATGATGGAGAAAACCATTTCCTAGTAATTTTAGATGGATATGGTTTCCATCTCTGAGTCACCAGTGTTCCTTTGACCTTGTTAGCCTCAATGAATCATTCTCAGCTCCTTTCTGCATGAAAGTATTTCAAAGGAGTGCATCATGGGAACTTCTTCAGGAGAATGCATTAAATCCCTTCTCAGACATGGCTGCAGCATCTCTCTCCATAGCCTCAACCTCCTTCCTGAGTTTGGTCTAGGAGTCTGTTGGGCATTCTTCTTGGCTGCCCTGAGCCACATAAAGCTCGAACTCTTCTGCCTAAATTGGCTCTTTCTTTACTTTCTTGTTGGTGCAAGTGGCCCCATAATTATCAGTCACTGATGCCCTGACTTCACCAGGTGCCTTTCTTCCCATGTTTATGGAGTCATCTGCTCAGTAGGCACTCATAGGGAGCATCTGTTGCCTCACAAACTGTCTAATTCTGTCTTTTCTTCTCAAAAAGCCATCTAGACAGTCTTTCTCAAAGTATATTCCTTCTTAACCTTTTGAAACCGTTTCTTTCTGTTCCATTCACAATGCCAGTATTCTAATCTGGTCGTTTGAAACATACTCATTCAGTACCTACTATATGTCAGGAACTGTTCTGGGTACTAGAGATATAATGATGTATAAGAAGAACTGGTCTCCACCCTCTGGGAGCTTACAGTGTATTGGGAAAAGCAGGGGAATAAACAGGTACTTTCAAAGCAGTGTGATAAATGTTACGACAGGGAATGTGTGTGGTACTATGGAGAAAGACAAGGAGAGGGTACTTACCCAAACTTTGGGTACGTCCTAGAGGAGGTCATGTTTTTGCTGAGATCAGATGGCTGAAATCAGAGGCAAAAAAAGATGCTCTGTTGAGAATTGAAAGATTCGTTATGATTGGAGTGGAAAATGTGACAGGGTAGGGGTGTGGATGAGCTTTTGATGAAAATAATTAGGGGCCAGTTTGCGGGTGTGGTGGATCACACCTGTAATCCCAGCACTTTGGGAGACTGAGGCAGGTGGATTGCTTAAGCTCAAGAGTTCAAGATCAGCCTGGGCAAAATGGTGAGACCTTGTCTCTACAAAAAATACAAAAAAACTAGCTAGCCTTGGTGGCATGCACCTATAGTCCCAGTTACTCAAGAGGCTGAGGTGGGAGAATCACTTGAGCCCAGCAGGTCGAGACTGCAGTGAGCTGTGTTCGCACCAGTGCACTTCAGCCTGAATAACAGAGTGAGACCCTGTCTCCCCTCAAAAAACAAAAAACGAAACAAAACAAAAAAGCATAGAGGCCAATTTATGCTAGGCCTCATAAGCCAATGTAAGGAATTTGGGCTTTATCTTAACAACAGTAAGGAACTATTGAAGGCTTTAAACTAGGAAAGAGAATCACCCACTTTAGGCTTAAGAATTTGTTTTTTGTTGTTGTTGTTGTTGTTGTTTTGAGACAGGGTCTTGCTCTGTTGCCAAGGCTGGAGTACAGTGATATAATCACAGTTCACCGCAGCCTCGACCTGCCCAAGCTCAGGTGATCCTCCTGCCTCACCCACCCTCGTAGCTGTAACTACAGTTGTGCATCACCATGCCCAGCTAATTTTTCTGTTTTTTATAGAGACAGAGTTTCATCACATTGCCCAGGCTGGCCTCAAACTCATGGGCTCAGGTGATCCACCTACCTCAGCCTCTGAAAGTGCCTTAGTTCAGGCATGAGCCACCATGCCTGGCCTTAGGAAAATCATTTTGGCTGGAATTTGGAGGATGGATTGTGAAGGGGACAGAGGTGTAAAGGCCAGCATAAAGTTATAACTCTATTCTAAACAGGAGATGGTGGTGGTCTGAAGTAAGGAAATGGCAGAGGGGAATGGAGAAAATAAGATAGGTTCAAGAAAAAAACAAGAGGGTAGAAGTGACAGAACTTGGGGACTGGTTACCTGTGTTAGGTGAGGAATGTACAGATTTCCCTAGGGACAGTGTCTAGTCTAGAGTTAGAAGCAGATGTCTAGAACAGAGCCCTAGGGAGGAAATGAAGAGACTGAGAAGAAGTGGCAAGAAAAGCAGTGGAAAACCAGGACAACTATAGTGTTGGGAGAGCTTTTCAGTATGTGATTGTTTCACTAACAGCTGAAAAGTCAAGCAAGTCAAGTAAAAACTGAAAAGAGGTTTCTTACCCTTCCTTGAAGTATGTTACAAAGTGGAGGCCCCAGTGAGAACAATTTTGATGTAATGGATGCACTGCAGTGAGCAAGTGAGGAATGAGAAAGTAGATCCTGCAAGTATAGATGACTCAATGGAGATGTTTGTAGCTAAGGGTTGCATCAAGGAAAGAGATTTTTCTGAGATGGAGTTTCACTCTTGTTGCCCAGGCTGGAGTGCAGTGGCATGATCTTGATTCACTGCAACCTCTACTTCCCGGATTCAAGCAATTCTCCTGCTTCAGCCTCCTGAGTAGCTAGGATTACAAGTGCATACCACCACGCCTGGCTATTTTTTTTTTTTTTTTTTGTATTTTTAGTAAAGACAGGGTTTCACCATGTTGATCAGGCTGGTCTCAAACTCCTGACCTCATGTGATCCACCCGCCTCAGCCTCCTAAAGTGCTAGGATTATAGGCGTGACCCACCATGCCTGACCAAGGAAAAGGATTTTTAAAATTGTTATCATTGCCTTTTTGCTCTAATTGAAGACCCAAAGCATGAATTGACTACTAAAAAGAAAAAGCCTATAGAGAAGGAATTCAGGCTCTTGCAAATGTGTCTGGATACTGGTGTTGAGAATTCCCAGATCCTGAGCCCCAGCAGGCTATAGACTTTACAGTTGGACAAAACCTCATTTGCCCCCTGCTAAGGAGTCAGTCCTGCTACAGACAACCTTGGCAGTGCTGTCTCAGACAGTAGTTATTTGATGGACTAAACCTACCTTGTTTTTCTGATAGAGAAGATCTGTAAGTAATCCATTGAGAAACATGTTTTAGAGTCACAAAGACAACAGGGATTCACCAGAACAGCTTTCATTTTTGAAAGATATTTTTGCTGGGTATAGAATTCTTGGGTGACTTTTTTTTTTTTTCCTTTTAGCACTTTAAGATGTTGTTCCATTTTCTCTGATATTCATTGTTTCCAATGAAAAGTCAGCTATAATCCTTATTCCCATTCTCCTGTGTGTAGTGTTTCTTTCCATCCTCTCTGCTTTTAAGATTTTCTACATGGTTAGGATTATTCTTTTTTTCTCTTCTTTTCTTTCTTTCTTTCTTTTTTTTTTTAAAGCAGTTTTACTATGACTGGCCTAGGTACGGTTTTCTTTTTCTTTGTATTTATCTTGCTTGGGATTCACTGAGTTTCCTGGTTCTTTGGGTTTGTTTGTTTGTTTGAGACAGAATCTTGCCCTGTTGCCCAGGCTGGAGTGCAATGGCATGATCTCGGCTCACTGCAAACTTTGCCTCCTGGGTTCAAGCAATTCTTGTGCCTCAGCCTCCTAAGTAACTGGGACTACAGTCACTCACCACCATGCCCAGCTAATTTTTACATTTTCAGTAGAGACAGGATTTCACCATGTTGCCCAGGCTGGTCTAGAACTCCTGGCCTCGAGTAATCCACCTACCTCAGCCTCCCAAAGTGCTCCCATCACGCCTGATCAGGGTTTGTTATTTTTTATCAAATTTTAGAACTTTGTAGCCAGTATTCTTCAAATGTTTTTTTTTTTGGTTCCATTCTCATGTTTGTTTCCTTCTGGAATTCCTATTACATGTATGTTAGACTGCCTGATGCAGTTCAACAGAGATCGAGCCTCTCAGTGTTGTTTTCCAATCTAGGCTTTAGTCTGCATGGCTTTAGTCTGGATTTATCTTTAAATACACAGATCTTTTCTTTTGTTGTATCCAATCTGCTATTAATTCTGTCATACTGTTTCATTTCAGATATTGTGCTTTGAATTCTAGGATATCATTTGTTTCTTTTTTAAGAGTTTCTTTCTTTCTCTTGAAATCCCCCATCTCTCCACTCATTATATTCACATTTTCTTTTAGATTATTTAGCATAGTTATACTTTTTAAAGAAAAATATGGCTGGGTGTGGTGGGTCACACCTGCAATCCCAGCACTTTTGGAGGCCAAGGCGGGCAGATCACCTGAGGTCGGGAGTTCAAGACCAGCCTGACCAACATGGAGAAACCCTGTCTCAACTAAAAATACAAAATTAGCCAGGCATGGTGGCGCATGCCTATAATCCCAGCTACTTGGGAGGCTGAGGCAGGAGAATCACTTGAGCCTGGGAGGCAGAGGTTACAGTGAGCTGAGATTGCACCATTGCACTCCAGCCTGGGCAACAAGAGTGAAACTCCATCTCAAAAAACAAACAAACAAACAAGAAACAAAAGAAAAATAATACTGAACACATCCTTTTCCTCCTAGGATAAGTATCTTGTTATGTGGTGACAAAACAAAAGTTAGTTTTCATAATAAAAGCTTTGTTAATAAGTTGCTATATATCTGCTTATCTTCTTTGTGAAGTGTCTGTTCAAATCTTTTGCCCATTTTTTAATTGGGTTGTTTTCTTATTGTTGAGTTTTAAGAGTTCTTTGTATACATTGAGTACAAGTCCTGTATCAGATATGTATCTTGCAAAATATTTTCTCCCAATCTGTGGGAGAAGCTCCTACTTATAAGTGAGAACATGCAGTGTTTGACTTTCTGTTTCTGAGTTATTCTACTTATGATAATGGACTCCAGTTCCATCGATATTGCTGCAAAAGACATGATTTTTTTTTATGGTTGAGTAGTATTCCATTGTGCATATATGTATATACACCCCAATTTCTTTATTCAGTCATCCATTGATAGACACTTGAGTTGTAGATTTATTTTTGCCTTCTTGTGAAGAATGTTGAGTGTTGTTCTAGCAGGCAGTTAAATTCAGGCAGATCACCTTGACCCTGTAGCAGCTAGATAAGTTTTGTTTGGACAGGTGTATTTCAATTTTGCTCTTAGTCATAGAGTTAATCTCTTAGTGTTAGGATGTAATTTTTACTGCTAAGATGTGGTCCTCCGGGTGTTTCACTGGAAATTCCTAATGCTTACCAAACCCCTCTAACTTTGCATGACTTGAATTCCAAACTTTGTTTCCCCAACAGTGGGCAGAAGCTGAATCTCTGCTCAACTCTGAGCTTTTCAACTTTCCAGCTGTTTATATCTACATTTATATCTATATGTATTTATATCTATATTATTATACAGACTTCTTTGTTTGGCGTCTTACCTGCTTCTGTGCATTTCAGGGACCTGCCAGGTTTTTGAAGGGAATTTATATATAGATTTTTGGGGCTGCCCCTTTATGGCTTCCCTATTTCTGAGATTTTTCTCTGTCCAATTCCAGCATCTCTGGCAGTCTCAAACTCCACTTTCCATTTCTTTGGACAAATAAGACTGTGGATTTGTGCTCGAGTTCTGTCTACCCCATGATGTGCAGAGTGAGGACTGTCCTCAGCCACACTGACCTGTACTAACCCAGTGTGCTTCCCGTACTCCAAAGCTTGAATCCCTTGCAATCTCTGTCTGCTTTTTATATTGCTCTCCAGTGCCTTCAAACAGTTGTTTTGAAATATTTTGTTTGGTGTTTATTATCATTATTAGTAGGAGCCTTAGTTCAATATAAGCTACCCTACTTTTGCCAGAAGCCAGAAGGAGTAGACTAAGGAATCTGGACTTGATTCTGCAGGCTGGGATATTTTAAATGGGGTGATAGTCTGGTGAGTTTATACTTTCGGGAGAATAGTACAGGGGTGGCCTGGTATTAGAATGGGTTGCTGAGGGGAAGTCACGAAACAAGGGAAGTAGGAGTAGTTTAAGAGAGAGGGGGAAAAGGCCTTAGTTAGGGGAGAAAGGTAGTAGAAATTAAAAAGGATGGTCACATGGGAGAGATGAAAAGGAAGATCAGGATTCTTAGATTACTACCACGCCATCCCAGAGAGTCTGGCCCAGTTACACTTCATTCCAGGGTGTGTTTGTGTGGAGGCCTAGAGCATTTTCTCCCCTGATGTTAGTTCTGGAAAATGACCTGACTGAATCCTGGGTCACTCTTGGTCTGCAGGTCTCCCTGGCTCACTTGTGGGCCATTTGACCTTCAGCCTGAGTCAGCTGTGGAACAGCCCATTTGCTTCCAGTTTCAAGATCTGGAGCAGAGCTGGACATAAGCTGAGGAAGGATAAGGAGAAGGCTACAAATGCAGGCTGCGCCACTCGGATGTGCCTCTGTATCTGCCACCAGGGCCTGTTTTTCCTGGTGTTGGGCAGCATTTTTCCTAGACCTTTTCTACCAGCTGTGTTGCTTTCTGTTTCAACAGGTCAAATGGATGATGTACTGGATTATATTTGCGCTTTTCACCACAGCAGAGACATTCACAGACATCTTCCTTTGTTGGTAAGTACTCCAAGAGTTGGGACTTTTCTAAGGACGATTTTGCTTAGTGTCAGTCAGGGGGATATGGGAAAGGGCTGAACCCAGCCTCAAACCTCATCTCAGACCAGAGACACAAGTGCAGGGATGTTAACTGGAGCATTTTCAATAGATTAGTCTACAAAGTTGTTCTTCAAGTAAATATTTATTGAATGACCCTATAAAGAGCAGTTATTGTTCTAAGCCCTGTGAATATAGTCATGGACAAGACAGATACACATCGTCAATTAATGGAGTTGGTAAAGACGCATTCGTATGTTAAAAAAGAAAAGGAGCGAGGAGACCAAGGGCTAAAGCTGGGAACTGAAAAAATGCAGACTACCGGGGCATTACTCATTTCTCCAGCTCTGATCCGCTGTACCAGGGGTCTAACCAGGCCTGTGTCTGACTCCTTCCTGAATAGCCCAGTGAATTCATCTAAACAGCCTTCCTACAGCAGCTTCCCACTCCAGGTGGCCAGACGGGAGTTCCAGACCAGTGTTGTCTCCCGCGACATTGACACAGCAGCCAAGTTTATTGGTGCTGGGGCAGCCACAGTTGGTGTAGCTGGTTCAGGGGCTGGCATTGGAATGGTGTTTGGCAGCTTGATCATTGGCTATGCCAGGAACCCATCTCTCAAGCAGCAGCTCTTCTCCTATGCCATTCTGGGCTTTGCCCTGTCTGAGGCCATGGGGCTCTTCTGTTTGATGGTTGCCTTCCTCATCCTCTTTCCCATGTGAGGCTCCGTGGGGGTCACCTGCCTGTTGCTGCTGCGACTCCACGCCATTCCTGGTGCTGGGGTGTACTAAGCTTTACCATTAAACACAACGTTTCTCTAAAAAAAAAAGAAAGAAAGAAAAGGAGTGAAAGAAACAATGCACAAAAATGTACAGGAAAAACTGAGTTTCCTTCTCACTCAATTCATTGTCAACGTAATCACTACTCACAGTTGTGTATCCTCTTAAAAAACTAATATATGGCCTGGGCATTGTGGCTCATGCCTGTAATCCCAGCACTTTGGGAGGCCAAGGCAGGTGGATCACCTGAGGTCAGGATTTTGAGACCAGCCGGGGTAACATGGTGAAACCCCATCTCTACTAAAAAAAATACAAAAAAAAAATTAGCCAGGCATGGTGGCGCACACCTGTAGTCTCAGCTACTTGGGAGGCTGAGGCAGGGGAATCACTTGAACCCGGAAGGTGGAGGTTGCAGTGAGCCAGGATTGCATCATTGCACTCCAGCCTGGGTGACAAAGCAAGACTCTGTCTCAGAAAAAAAAAAAACAAAACTAATATGTGTGTGTGTGTGTATATACACACATTTTACACACACTTCTTTTTTTAAAAAGCAGTATTATAGTATACATAAGAGTTCTCACTTTGCTTATTAAATTTATTTTGGAAATACTTTTATATGAGCATAAATACATCTACCTGTTATTTTAATGGCCACATACTATTTCATGGCATAGATGGAGCGTAATTTATTTAAGTCATCCTCTTTTGATGGGCATTTAAGTTGATACCCATTTTTTTGTCTTACAAGTAATGCAGCTATTTCCAGCAATGAAGCAATTAAAAACAAGCTAGATCTTTGTATTGCTGTATTGTGCCTTCTTAGGCGAAAGAAGCTGTAAATAATATATTGATTTCTGTTTGTATTTAAAGAGTTGTGTGTGTGTACATGTGAATGTGAATGTGTATTAAAAGTAGTGTGGAAAATATAGTTAACGAGAGTTATTTCTATGACTTGGGATCATGGGGTTGGGTTTGCATTTGCTGTGTTGTACGAATTACCATGGTCAAGTGTCATCAGAGAAAGTAATAAAGATATTTCCACTTTGGAGAAAACAGGTTCTTACCCAAAAAGGATCAGTATGGAATTACCCTCTGGGATGTCCTAGGCCAAGGAACAGACCTGAATAGCACTCTCTGAATCCTGTTTTGAGTCAACGGCCTTAATTATCTTAGTATGTACTTTTCCCCATAACATAGCTTTCACCTCCACTGAGAGAAATAGATGTCCCAGCCATTGTGGCCTCAAACTGTAGTGAAGGAGTCTGGATTTCCTAATTCAATATGCTTGTGCCTTCGTGCCCTGCACCACACACAGATAATGCAGCAGACTCTGGATGGAGCTGAGTCTCCTTAAGTGGAGACACAGCCCTCTGCTGAGCCATCCCTTGTCTCCCTGAGGCCTTAAGGTTGGCACTGGAAGTCAGGCCATTTTGTACAGAGCTACATCAGGAAGACTCCTGTCTGATTCACAAAGATGAGAGTAGAGGCCAGCCCAGTCAAGACTGTGTAGTCAATTAAATAGCAGGTCCTGCCATCCAGCCTTTCCTCCTTAACAAGGCCTCTGTCTGGTGCTAGGGTCCTCTTCTGTCCTCCCGTGTTAGTCTCACAAGCTCATTCCTGAGGATATCAGCATTTCAGCCTCACTGCTTTTTGCTGGGTGGAAATCCTATCTAATGATGGCTGTGTTCCTCCTGGATAGCTGGAATATGCCCTTATCTGTGGCCCTGGAATTTCAGAGTTTCATATCTAGTAAGTGCTCAAAAACTATTTCTGGAATTGATTTCATTTTGATTTTGGGAGTCATATTAGTTTTCTATTGCTGCCTTAACAAATTACCACAAATTTAACAGCTTAAAACAGTATAAATGTTTGATTCCACAGCTTCTATAAGTCAGAAGTACAGGTGGAATCATCCTCTGCTTATAATCTCACAAGACCAGAATCAAGGTGTGGGCCAGCCTGGCCTTTTATCTGAAGGCTCTGGAGAAGATTCCCCTTCCAGGCCCATTCAGATTGTTGGCAGAATTCAGTTCCTTATGATTGTAGGACTGAGGTCCCTGTTTTCTTGACACATGCCACCACCTTCATCTTCAAGCCAGCGATGGCATGTTGAGTCCTGCCCATGCGTTGAATCTCTGTCTGCTTCTGCCACCAGTTAGGGAGGATCTTTGCTTTTGTTTTAAGGGCTCATGTGATTAGATTAGGCCTACCCCAATAATCCCATATAATCTCCCTATTTTAAAGTCATCTGATCAGTAACCTTCATTACATCTGCAAAGTCTCATTTGCCATGTAAAGTAACGTATTCATGGGAGTTACACCAAGGAAGAAGAACTTGGCCAAAATTCTGCCGACCACAGGAGGACTTTTGATACTTGGTATATTTGGAGCAGGTATGGGTAGCATCCCCCTCTCTTCCTGACCCATGTGGAGGCCTCTTCTGTTCCCTCATTTGGTCTCTTAGCTGGGGGTGTCCAGGCAGTTTGTGGGTGGGAAGTGAGGGTCCTTTGCTCTTCTCCTGGTGGCCTGAGCTCTGCTTCTGCAGGAAAGAGGCTCCTTGGGAACTTTTCTGCCTGCTTTATCCCACAGCCTGATCATGCCCTCACCCTGCTTTCTCTTTTTCTCCCAACCTCCAGGTATCATAGATCCTAGTCTTCTTCTGGGAGGGTCCTCTGTCTCCTTCCTTCCTCTCACCGTGAGAACAGGCACAGGATGGGCCCATCAGGGAATGTAGGAATTTTGCTTCACTTCCAAGGACATGGGCACCATCTCCACAGCTGTGAGCATTCTTTACTATTAAAAAAGGTTAAGGGGAGAGTTTCTGTCCTAAAATATGTCTTCTGTCTTCCTAGAAGCACCTTTAACTTCTGTTCTCTTCCAGAATTGGAGCCCCTTGTATGGACCCTCTCTTCCTCACTTTTCGCTCACCCCCATTCCCTTCTTCCCACTTCTCCTCTAGGGCAGGTCCCTTTTCATGGTTAACTTTGTAAAACTTTCTGTCTTGATGAAAACAGCAATTATTTATGGTCCCAGAATAGATAAGATGGTGGTTTGTTTCACAGGTTGTAGAAGTGATTTTATTTAGTTTTTATTATTATTATTGTTATTATTGTAAAATAATACAGTCTGGGCATGGTGGCTCACACCTGTAATCCCAGCACTTTGGGAGGCTGAGGCAAGTAGATCACTTGAGGCCAGGAGTTCGAGACCAGCCTGGCTAACATGGTGAAACCCCGTTTCTACTAAAAAATACAAAAATTAGCCAGGCGTGGTGGTGCAGCACCTGTTGTCCCAGCTATTCAGGAGGCTAAGGCAGGAGAATCGCTTGAACCCGGGAGGCAGAGGTTGCAGTGAGCCGAGATCGCACCACTGCACTCCAGCCGGGCGACAGAGTGAAACTCTATCTCAAAAAAAAAATAAAAAATAAAATAATACATACATAAGGAAAAATGAAATAGAAACAATACACTGAAGAGTAAGTGTCTCTCCTCCCCCTCTCCTCCCCCAGACCCACAGTCTCCCTCGCTAGAAGTACCATTGGTTTTTTTTGTTGTTGTTGTTGGAGACGGAGTGCAGTGGCGCAATCTTGGCTCACTGCAACCTCTGCCTCCCAGGTTCAAACAATTCTCCTGCTTCAGCCTCCCGAGTAGCTGGGACTACAGGCACGTGCCACCATGCCTGGCTAATTTTTTGTATTTTCACCATGTTAACCAGGATGGTCTCTATCTCCTGACCTCGTGATTTGCCCACCTCAGCCTCCCAAAGTGCTGGGATTATAGGCGTGAGCTACCATGCCTGGCCAGTAACACTGTTAAAAGTTACTTGTGTTTTCTTTTCTTCCAGAAATGCTCTCTACACATTTATTGCATGTATTTTAGACAGTTTCATCCCCTGTCTAACCCTCTTAGAATACATCTGCCCCTCTAGAGTGTCTGGGTGTTATATGGGGAGAGTCGGGAGATGACAGCTGCCCTGTGCTCCCCAGTGCTGTGCATATGCCTTGGAAAAGATGGAGGAAATGTGGTGGGTGCATCTGGCCTTTTCAAATACATCTCAGAGGTCAGGGTTCTTCAAGGAGTTCTCATTACAAAATGAGTAGGGCCTTTCTCTGCCTCTCAAGGTAGGCTGGAAGAAGACTTGGTGGTGATTGTGTTGGTAGAGTCAAGGGACCCCAAGGCCTCTAGGAAGCACAGGGTCTGAGTGGATCAGCCTAGATTATCTTGTGATGCCTGTCAAGGACCTGGTTTTGTATGTGATGATTCCAGAGGCAGCAGGACTGTTCTCCTCCAACCCATGCCCCCACACTTCAGTGACAGAGATTTTCAGGCTTTATGTGGGGAGGTCCTGGCTTTAAATCCGGAGTCAGCATACTCTTTTTTGTAAAAAGCCAGATAGTAAGTGTTTTGAACTTTCAGGCCATATGATCTTTATTGCAACTGCTCAACTCTGCTATTAGCATGAAATGAACCATAGACAATTAATAAATCATTGTGCATAACAATGTTCCAATAAAACTTTATTTATAAAAACAGATGACAGGCTGGATTTGGCCCATGGGCCATGGGTTATTGGGACCCCTGGATCCATTCTAGCAAGTAACGGAGACCCCTCTGACAAACTCAAGGAAAAGAATATAAAACAATGACACTCTGTTGGTAGATGCTGAAGTAACTCACAGAATAAAAGGAAAAGCTGAAAAACTAAGACTCTGGAAAGGGAGGAGCCAGAGTGCCCTAGGAACCCTAGCACTGAAGCGCTGCCAGTTACTCCCCTCAGCACTGTTCACAAAGAGGTTCCCTTGTAGCTCGGCTGTAGTAGCTAAAGATCATAACCATAGTAAATATCCATTCATGGGGGCCTGAGCCAGTGCTCATACACTCATATACAGCCATTAAGATGAGTGAGATAGGCTGGGTGCAGTGGCTCATGCTTGTAATCCCAGGCGGGTGGATCACCTGAGGTCAGGAGTTCAAGATCAGCCTGACCAACATGGTGAAACCCCGTCTCTACTAAAAATACAAAAATTAGCTGGGCATTGTGGTGCACACTTGTAATCCCAGCTACTTGGGAGGCCAAGGCAGGAGAACTGGTTGAACCCAGAAGGTGGAGGTTGCAATGAGCTGAGACCGCGCCATTGCACTTGAACTAGGCATCAGAGTGAAACTCTGTCTCAAAAAAAAAAAGATGAGTGAGGTGGCTCTCCCTGTACTGGTATGAGATAGTCCCCAAGGCATACTGTTGATTGTGTGTATGTGCTGGGAGAAGCAAGATGTAGTAATGGGTATATAGAATGCTTCTGTCTGTTGGGGGCAACTCAGGAAGTCATATATACCTGCATGATGTATGCCTGGCCCTAGTCTATCTCTGGAAGGATATGCAGGTAACTGATAATGTTTTTGCTTTTAGAAAAGGGAATAGGGGTCAGGCCGGGGAAGGAGACTCTTTGTTGTATATGCTTTTGGACTTTTAGAATTTTTTTAAACTATATGCATGCATGACCTATTTTTTAAAAAGACATATTTTATGTAATAAAGAGCTGCAGTGCGACAGATTATGTGTGTGTCTTGTGTTGGTGTCTGAGCTTGTTGGATTCATTTCCTTTCCCTTTGGTGCTGGTGAATACTTGTTTTCAAAACAAAAGTTCCTCCATTATTAATCACCAGAGTGTTCAAATGTGGGAGAATCACACCTCTGTTCTTCAGTCTCTCTCTTTTCTGGCTGTGAAACATTAAACAATCTTGCCACGAAAGTGCCCACTAATTGCTGAGGGAATATTCAGGAAGCACCCACCAGAGGCAGAAGGCAGGGGCCCAGGAGACCTTGGTGAAGAAAGGAGGCGTGGGTGGGGCTGCTAACTGGGGGATGGGGTGTCTGTGTGAGAGTTAAGGGCCCTCGAATGACTTGCTGTTTTTGATTTTCTGATCGCTTATCTGGGGAGGATGCCTGGAAAGGACTTTCTGATCTTTAAGACTAGGACAAGTGACTGTCTCATCTCATAGCATCAGGTTTTAAGGATACCTGGGATTTGTTTTAAGCAAGTGTGAGTAAGACACAGACATGGAAATAATTGTCGTGAAGGGAGAAGTTTCTTTACTCACAGATTCCTAGAAACAGGAGGCACAGCACAGCATGCAGAGCCACATTGGGGGCCACTCAGGGTCTGTCAGGAGAAGAGGAAGGAACCAGGGTGAGGGACTTTGTCATGTTCCATGCCGAAGGAAGAAAAGGGCAAAGCAGGGTGGGCAGGCTTGGGCTTGGCTGGTTTGAACAATCTCAGTGGGCTCTAGGGTATATGGGCTGTCTCTGGTTGTCTAGCCCTGGCCCTGGGGTGATTGGGGCAGGTGGATGGTGGCCTGGAATGTGAGAGTCCATTAGAGGCCGTGGCTGGAGCCTGGGCCCATGGATTGGTTGGTTTGCATATGAAAGGTATGTTGCAGGTGAGTTCTTTACTATCTCTAGCAATTGGCTCACCTTGGGAGGGGCAGTTCCTCCAGAGTCAGCAAGGCCCCAAAGTACATCAGAATTCAGAAAATAAAAAATAAACCATAAACACATGGTTACTACACCTCTGGACTGCCAAATATGGTTGCTCAGGTTGTTCACAGCGCACAATATCTGACCAAGCAGGTGAACGGGGCAGAAATCCAGACCAAGCTCTGTGGTTCATGTGGCCACAGAACTACTTCCAGTTGAAGAGGCCAGTTTTCTTCTAATCCATTCAAAGGCACCATGTGGGCTAGCACTATGGCACGTGTCTCAGGTTTCTGTTCTATATTATTTGTGATTATTTTATAAATAATTTCATTTCAGGTTTTTTTTTTTAAATTATAAAATAATACAGTCTGGGCATGTTTCCCTGACTGGACCCTGAGTTCCAAGGATGCCAGAATCTTGTCTGTGTTTCCCACTGGACCAGAAGCTCCAAGAGGGCAGGAATCAGGTCTTTGCTCACAGTTGCCTCTCTGTACCTCCTTGTACCTGGTGCTCAGTACAAGCTTGCACGTACAGGGCCTGGGTGCCTGTGGGGGGACAAATCAATGAACAAGCTTGAGGGTATGCAGGACTGCAAACTCCAAAATTATGTGTTATCTGCACTGTGGACTCTTCTATTTCTCGGCATTGAGAAGATCAAAATCTGTTTGCCTGCCATTGACTTGAGTAGGGTGAGTAGCATTCTCCTTCCTATCAAGAGCTAGGCTCTTGTCCTTGCCTCTATTTGGGCCAAGAATTCATTCTCAGTCTAGAGATTTTTTTTTCAGCTCCTCCCTGCTGTAATTTCCTCTGGTGTTTTTGCCTTCTTGGATGTGAGTGAAGAGTGAGTGACTGGGTGTACAGCACAGAAGAGATCCCCTGAGCCTGTAGGCTGTGGCCGGAGCCCCAGCTCCAATCTAAATGAGCACAGCCTGGCAGGAAGCTCCAGCCTGTGCCAGGCAGGGTCATGGGAGTGATTGCTGGAGAGAACCTGTGTTCCTGGTTTGCTTTGGTAACAAAAGAAAACACGAACTGGTTTTCAAAGAGAGGCGTTGGGGTTGTACTGTGTGTGTGTGCAAGTGTGTACCCTTGCCTTCATAGGTGGAGGACAGGAATCTGGGAAACTTGCAGTGGTATGTAAGCAGGAGAGGCGTCCTTGCCACCCACCGGGTCTCCTTCAAAAGGGCAGTGTTGCTGAGAACCTAACAGAACTTGTGTTTTCCTCTGTCTCTCCAGGTTTCCATTCTATTATGAACTAAAAATAGCATTTGTAGCCTGGCTGCTGTCTCCCTACACAAAAGGCTCCAGCCTCCTGTACAGGAAGTTTGTACATCCCACTCTATCTTCAAAAGAAAAGGTAATATGTGCTGCCATGCCTTTCATTCTTTCTAACAAGTGAGAAAATAAGTGAAATAAATAATAATAAAAGAAAATAAATAAAAAGGGATGATCTTATTGCAGGAGACTTCTCATTTGGCTCTCATTTGCCTCCAGCAAGTCATTCCTCCTAATCTTTTTTTTTTTAAGTGTATTTCTGGGATGTGTTTAGAAATAGTGGTGAAGTTCTCTAAAAGATGTTATTTGTCATTATTTACTGGAAAACATTTCCATAAATTGAAACAAAAGAAAGAAAAAAATTCACTCACAATTTAACCATGCAAACTGAATTTCCTTCTTTTTGTCATGCTTAACACCTGACCTTTTATAGATATGATTTTTACATAGTCTATTTTGAATCTTACCTGGAAGCCAGGTGCAGTGGTGCATTCCTGTAATCCCAGCTACTCAGGGGTATAAGGTGGGAGAATCACTTGATCCCAGAAGTTCAAAGCCAGCCTAGACAACCTAGAGAGTCCTCATCTCTAAAAAAAAAAAGAAAGAAAGATTAAAATTTTATGTAGAATTTTTTAAATGACTCTTAAAACTTAAAATACATAAAATATTTGTATCCTGAGATCTTAAATGTGTTTGCACACAAATCCATTTCTACTTGGTCTTCATAATACCCATGGTGATGTTCCCTTACTGCTAGATATTTAGATTGTCTCTACTTTTTCCTGATATAGATAGTTCTGCAGTGAGCACTACTATTCCTGGTGTTTAGTTGCTTCCTTTGATTGTCTTAGAATTAATTCCCAAGAGCAGGATGATTGAGTCAAACGATTCCAACATTGTATCATTGGTTAACTATATTACTTACTAAACTGATTGTGTAGTGGGGCTTCTTAACATAAAGTAGGAGCATCATAGGTGGCTTGATAGATTAATGTCTGTTGTTTCTGAAAGTTGAATTCTTTGGACTAGAAAGGGGAAGGCTTTGGGAAACATGTCAGTTGGATGAGCAGGCTACTGTAGAAGTTTCTGAAAATCTCTTTAAGAACTAGGACAGCAACACTTCCTGTCTCAGAAGGGTGGATTTTGAGGAATGGATCCCTGTCTTGACCTGGTTATCAAATCTCTACTTGTCCTACTTCCCTTTCCCCAAATGCCGGGCTTCCCCTGAAGCTGCCAATGTAACTTGCATTGAAGTGAAGGTGACTGACTCTTAAAAGTTGCCAAGAATCACTTCCAAAGGGGTGGTGGTGGGGGCCGGGGGGTCACAGTTAGGGGGCCTGCTGCTGTGACTTCCTGGGGAAGCCTTCCACAGGGAATCCAGCAGGAGGTTGCTGACCTACTTGTACACCTCAAAGCAATGGAAATACATAATGCGCAGAACTTGACTGAGGCCAAATGTCATTGTCTTACTGAACTCTGAATTTTTTTTTTTTTTTTTTTTTTGAGACAGAGTCTCGCTCTGTTGCCCAGGCTGGAGTGCAGTGGCATGATCTTGGCCCACTGCAACCTCCGCCTCCTGGGTTCCAGCAATTCTTCTGCCTAAGCCTCCCAGATAGCTGGGACTATAGGCGGCCACCACCATGCCCAGTTCATTTTGTATTTTTAGTAGAGATGGGGTTTCACCATGTTGGCCAGGCTGGTCTCAAACTCCTGACCTCGGGTGATATGCCCACCTTGGCCTCCCAAACTGCTGGGGTTACAGGCGTGAGCCACCATGCCCGGCCAACAAACAGCCATTTTCTTAAAACAATGACAACAATAAAACACCCCCAAACAAACAAAAAGAATAAACCAAAGTTAATACAAACTTGAGCTAAACCAATATTGTACTTGGCTTTGGTCCCTGAAGAAGACCTCAATCCTGTTTTCCATCTCACCTTTACCTTGTTGCATGACACTGGATGACTTCTAATTTCTGATTTTATTTGAATATTGGTAAAACTATCTCCCTTATCCAGTAATACTCATTTCTTTCAGCTTTGTAATCCCTCCCATCGATATACAAATGGGGTGATACTTGATTGTAGAATTAAATAACTATAGAATAACAGAATTTTAGAACTGCACGGGCTCAACCCTGTCAAGATAAGGAAGATGACTTGGTTATCATTTATTGAAACCAGCCACTGTGTTAGACGTTTTACTGGAATTACCTCATTTAATCCTCACCATGCTCCGCGAATTGGGTATTATCATTTTTCTTGTTTTTCAGAAGACTAAAACTGTGCGTAGAGAGGCTAAGTGCTTGCCAAGGTCTGACAGTTAGTTGGCGGCAGGTCTGAGGTTACAAGCTCAGTTCTGGGCATTCTCTCCACCCTGGGTGATTTCAGTGTCTGGTGAGTGGCTGTGTGTAGAATGGCAGGCAGGGCTGTCCACATCCAGAACTTCCTAGAGTCCCCTGGAAGGTTAGAGGGCTTTAGAAACAATCTCAGGGCATTGATGGATCCATAAGTTGCAGTGTTTTCAGAGTTCCCTTTTCTACTCTCCTGTATCTCTGCTCTCCCCTCTGTGCGCACACCCTCAAAGTGCCTACAGCTTTTCAGGCCCAGCAAGAACAAGGATTGGGCAAGCTGCCAAGCCCAATGCTCAGAGGAAAGGAAAGAGAACAGAGAGGTATTTGAACCTCCAACTCAGTGTGCCTCTGTTTTTCCTTTAACAGGAAATCGATGATTGCCTGGTCCAAGCAAAAGACCGAAGTTACGATGCCCTTGTGCACTTTGGGAAGCGGGGCTTGAACGTGGCCGCCACAGCGGCTGTGATGGCTGCTTCCAAGGTATTGTGCTGGAAGTACCACAACTACATGAGTTTCAGTCCCTCTAGTTTGCCCTGCTCATCACCTGTGCAACCACACAGAATAGGGCTAAGGACCAATCAGTGGTTTTCATCTTTTGGGGGTCCTTTTGAAAATCTGATGGAAAAAAAATGCTGAATCTTGCCCCAGAAAATTCTCACCCCCCCACACACACATGCCCACACACTTGCAATATCAAGAGGTTCCCAGAGCCCCTGAAGCTCATCTGTGGGTCCCAGGTTAAGAATTTCTAACTTATCCAACCCCACTGGAAACAATAAAATAATAGAATTTCTAACTACTTGGCACTTAGGCCTGGGAGAAACAGAGAGGGCAGAGGAGAGAGGGAGAGAGTGCTTCTCTGCAGTTTCCTAGGGTGCACTGGGAGAGTCTCCTAAATGCAGTGGACAGGTGGAGAGACTACCTGAACAGGTGGGTGGACTCACTCACACTCATGTGGCCCACCAGATCCAGGGGAAGGAACCCAGGTCCCAGAATAAGTTGAGTGGTCCAGACATGGAGGTCAGGAACGTGCCAAGCCATAACAACTGAGGCAGAGGAGGTTTAAAATAAACACCAGTCTGTGGGATGTTGCGGTGTAAGTGTTACTTCTTCCTCTGTTCTCTCCAGCCCTTTTCAAAACTGTGTTTCTTGCTAGTATCTTCTCACATCACCCTCCTGTTGTTGTCGTCAATTTCTCATTATTTATGTAGACCCTAAGAGTTAAATTGGTCAGATATTTCCTCTCATGTGAAATCAGCAGATCATCCTAGTGTTCCCCAGTGACAAGCCCTTCCCCAAAAACCATATGTGGAGTAGGGACCTACATTCAGCTGGTGGTGGAGAGAAGGCAGTCATGCTGATGTTTGGAAAAACACAGGGCTTGGGAGGTGAGTTGTATTAGCATAAGGAAGTTAGTCCCTTGTGGTGATGTGAGGGTTTTGGGAAAGGAGGCGAAGAGGCTGTAAAAGGTTTGCAAGAAGATGATTAGTACAGATCTTGGTGCTTTATGAACTTTGTGTGGATGGCAGGATGGAGGGTGCTGAGAGCCAGTTTCAAAAGACTGAGCTGGGTTTTCCTTGCCCTGAACCAAAGAGAAGCACATTAGGATCATTTCTGAAAGAGACTGAGCACACTGGGCTGGGTGGTTGCTTGAAAAGTACCTTTCAGAAAGCCAAGGAATTCTGCAGACAAAGCCTGGGCAAGAGGGAAGGGGAACCAAAAATGAATGACTCCCCTTTCAGACAAGACCAGCTCCGTCTATAACAGAACTGTAAGCAAGGCATCCTGCCATTCCATATGGCAGATCTCGGGGTTGGGGGTCTAGGGGATCCAGGGGGTCCCTGCCCCCTTTACTATAATAGCTGCTGGCAAAATGAGGGATCCCAATCAGTATTTTTGGAAGGGAAATTCTGCTTTGATTTCCCAAGATCAATCAGGATTTATGAACAGCAATAAATTCCAAGAACCTTCTATTTGAGATGCAACCATTTTATGCTTTAATCTTTAAGTTGAAACAAAAGAGAACTCAGAATTGCTAAATTCTGAATTCATCAGGCCAACCTGGCAACATAAAGCTACAGAAACCTTGTCTCAGCCTCTCTCTACCCCATCTGTTCTGCCTCCGAAGCCTAAGGAAAACAGGCTGCTGCTGCTCTTTCCTCCGTTCGTTCACAGAGTATGAACGTGCTGTATCTGTCAGGGTGGTTCAGTGTGGGTCACCTGGCGGCATAGCTGCGTGTGTGTAGATTTCATTCTGAAATAACTTCCGCAGGCCATCCTTTTCTGGGTCTGCCTCAAGATGGAGCCTCCGGAGTCTTCCTGTCATCCTGGCCAGTCACTGCCTGTCCTCTGACCACCCGGGAAGCCTGTGAGCCCAAGTCTTCTCCAGCCAGGCACCTTATAGCAGCTAAAACCTAAAAGAAGTGCCAGACAGTCTGAAAGTTGCCTCAGGAAATAACTGCTCATTAGTTCTTTCCAGCTGGACTAACGTAGTGAAGGACATCTGCTTTCTGTTGAATTTGGTTTCAGAGGAGAAAATTTTCTGCCTTGTGGGGCTTTGCTTTTTCTCTCTAAATATAAATATCTGGAGAGAGAAAACACATATTCTCTTCTAAAAATAATGCCTTCTATTTTTGAACCAGATGTGTACTTAAAAAAAAATAAAAGAAGAAGTAAAATCCAAAACTCCAATCTAGCCGAGGTGTACATCAGTGGTTTCCATAGCAACAGTGGATCACTTCAGGCCTTGGTCAAAGGATGATGACTCACCAGTGGGTCCAAATCTGGCTTGCATGCCCAAGCCACCTGGAGAGCTTTGCTTTTTGTTTTTTTTTTTTAATAGATTCTCAGATGTGCTGAATCAGAATCTCAGGCAGTGGGCCCATGAATCTCTATTTTTAACAAGTTCCCCAGATGATTTTTAAACAACCAGCTCTGTACAAGTCACTGCCTGAGGCCCCATACAGAACCATAGGGGGCACAGGTGATTAGGGTTGAAGCAGTTAACTTCTGTAACATTCTTGGAATGCAGATTCACCTCCTTAGAAGCCTTAACCTTGAGGAAAGCAGTGGCGTGTGTGGGCACTGGCGGGGGCGGGGCTGAGGGGAGGCTGGTTTTTATTTCTCCAAAACTTACTGCCAACTGAGAAATACTATGATGGGACTACAAATTCTCCCACTTTTTGTTTTTTTCTTTTTTTGAGATATAGTCTCACTCTGTCACCTAGGCTGGAGTGCAGTGGTGCAATCTCAACTCACTGCAACCTCCGCCTCCCGGGTTCAAGCAATTCTCCCTGCCTCAGCCTCCCAAGTAGCTGGGATTACAGGCACCTGCCACCATGCCTGTCTAATTTTTGCATTTTTAGTAGAAACTGGGTTTCACCATGTTGGCCAGGCTAGTCTCAAACTCCTGACCTCAGGTTACCCACCCGCCTTGGCCTCCCAAAGTGCTGGAATTACAGGTATCCCACCTCTTTTGTAGTGCTCCCAAGAGCCTAGCACAGTGCCTTGCACCTGGCTGAGCCCTTATCAACCTTGTTGATTACCCAAGGGGAATAATTAGAGCAACTGCCTGAAAAAAAGACACCCTGCAAAGTCATCCATGGCTGGGGTGACTATGTAATTTATTGTTCAAACCAGGACACATCTGAGAATGTAAAGGATGCTTATAATAATTACTCTGAAGCAACAGGTCTAAACTAGGCCTGTTTGGCCAGACGTGGTGGCTCACACCTGTAATCCCAGCACTTTGGGAGGCTGAGGTGGGAGGACTGCTTGAGCTCGGGAGTTAGAGACCAGCCTGGGTAACATAGTGAGACCCTGTCTCTACAAAAAATTAAAAATTAGCCAGGCATGGTGGCATATGCCTATAGTCCCAGGTACCTGGGAGGCAGAGGCAGGAGGATCATTGCTTGAGCCCCGGAGGTAGAGACTGCAGTGAGCCATGATCATGCCACTACACTCTAGCCTAGGTGACAGAGCAAGACCTTGTCTCAATAAATAAATAAATACATAAAATTAAATGAATAAATAAATAAACTAGACCTGTCCCAAGGAAACCAGGATTTATGATCAGGTGACTCCTGGCTTCATTTAAAATTTCTTGGACCTGTCTTCTCCTCCCATGAAACACCCTCAACCTACACATCAGTTCTCACTCTCAGTATCTACTGCATTTGGTGAAAGGGATGCAAGAGAGAGTGTTGCATGTTGAGAAGACCCTTCCTTAGGATCATTCCTGGAAGAGACTCCACACACCGGGCTGGAATTACAGGCTAGGAAACAGGTTAGTTCTGACAGATTAAATGGAGGCTGGGATAAAATGATGGGATGAAAGAGTAATTCCTCTTTCTGTCTTCTTTTTTCCATACTTCAGTGACTTCCTAGGAGTAAACTATGGAGCTTAAACTGAAGAATGAAAAATCTTTTGACTACACTTTTAGTTAATCCTTTCAAAAATAATGTTGAGCCCTGTATCCTTTCTCTAATAAAAAATTAATGTTTGCAGGAGTGTTTTTTGTATCATCATGAAGTGTGGAAAAAATTTGTAAACCACATTATTATATAAATAGAAGTCCTGGCCAGGCACAGTGGCTCATTCCTATAATCCCAGCAGTTTGAGAGGTCGAGGCAGGCAGATTACTTGAAGCCAGGAGTTCAAGACTAGCCTGGGCAACATGATGAAACCCCATCTCTACTAAAAATACAAAATTAGCCGGGCATGGTGGCGGGTGCCTGTAATCCCAGCTACTTGGGAGGCTGAAGCAGGAGAATCGCTTGAACCCAGGAGGCAGAGGTTGCGGTGAGCCAAGATCCGCCTCTGCACTCCAGTCTGGGCCACAAGAGTAAAACTCTGTCTCAAAAAAAAAAAAAAAAAAGTAAAGTAAAAGAAAAAGAAACCATAGTGAGACGAACCACTGAACAAAAGTTTTAAAACCATAGGGTCTCCAGGCTACCTTATTTCCCTTGCAGTTTGAACCACATACTAGATTTTTTCTGCCTGCTGAATTCTCAGACGTGGTAAAACAACATTAGTGTTTTGCTTGTCTCATAACTCGAAAAATAATGTTTTAGTTCCCCCTGGAAATCTCGTCTCCAGAACATTTCCAGTAGTACCAATACTATTACTATAGTCCACCTATTGAAGAAAGCTGCTCTAAGTAAAACCAGCATTCTGTAAATTAGGGATTCTTCTCTTGCAGTTTGTTTTCAGAGTTGTGTTTGTGTGTATACGGTTCCATCCTCCACCATCCCCAAATCTGGTATTGTAAGCTTCTTGAGATGAGGGGCTCTGGCTTCTTTTCCTTCGCTTCTTGCTTAGAAAATAAACAAAAACCGAACAATGCTTTGTTGTTTAGTGCTTTGCACTCATAGCTATTCATTAAACCTTGTTGATTGATTTGAAGTATATACCTTTTTGATTCCTCCAAACCTGCCCTGTCTAATATGGTAGCCGCTTGCCACATGTAGCTGTTTAAATTTAAATTAATTAAATTGAGTATAGCAGCTGGGCACAGTGGCTCATGCCTGTAATCCCAGCACTTTGGGAGGCCAAAGCAGGTGGATCACGAGGTCAGGAGATCGAGACCATCCTGGCTAACATGGTGAAACCCCCGTCTCTACTAAAAATACAAAAAATTAGCCAGGCATGGTGGCGGGCGCCTGTAGTCCCAGCTACTCAGGAGGCTGAGGCAGGAGAATGGCGTGAACCGGGGAGGTGTAGCTTGCAGTGAGCCAAAATCATGCCACTGCACTCCAGCCTGGGCGACAGAGTCAGACTCTGTCTAAAAAAAAAAGCATTGAGTATATGTTGGGGACCAACCTCAACACCACCCATAGGGTACCTGAAGTCTGGTGGCCACAAAGGAATGAGAAGAGACAGGTTAAGAGTTCATAAAGGTGGGAGCCAGGAGGCCAGTTGCAAAATGGAGGCTGCAAAAGGCCCAGAGTTCTGGTATCCACACTATTTATTGAGTACAATCACTTAGATCTAAGAAGCAGATATTCAGGGCGAAACAGTGAAAAGGAGACAGTACATCATAGGCATAATCTATAGCAATAGCGGTTTAAATGAATCTCCTTTGTGCTCAAACAGCATGTCTTTAACTTATCAGAGAGTGGCTAGTGAGAGCAGGCTTAACTAGGAGTCTGCACATCTGTCCACATTCCAGTGTTTCAAAGGAGTGTCTTTTCCCTTGAACACGGTGTTTACAGATAAGAGAGCAGGTCTCGCTCTGAGCATGGGAACATGATGGCAATTAGGAGGCTTTCCTCCTCAGAGGCCTCTTGTGGCTTTCCACAACTTACTGTCCCATATTTTTATGGCCAGTTTATACAGGCACTCCACAAGCCCTTTTCCCAACAGTATACCTAAAATTGAATTCTTCAGTTGTACTAGCCCCCAACCCCGTTTTTTGTTTTTGTTTTTGTTTTTGTTTTTGTTTTGAGACGGCATCTCACTCTGTTGCCCAGGCTGGAGTGGAGTGGCATGATCTCAGCTCACTGCACCCTCTGCCTCCCGGGTTCAAGCAGTTCTCCCTGCCTCAGCCTCCAGAGTAGCTGGGATTACAGGTGTCTGCCCCCATGCCTGGTAATTTTTGTATTTTTTAGTAGAGACGGGGTTTCGCCATATTGGCGAGGCTTGTCTTGAACCCCTGACCTCAGGTGATCTGTCGGCCTCAGCCTCCCAAAGTGCTGGGATAACAGGCATGAACCACCGTACCTGGCCGTACTAGCCCCATTTCAAGTCCTCATTCGCCAGTGTGGCTGATAGCACATTTCCATCATTGAAGAAAGTTATTTTGGACAGCACTGCCCCAAGCCCTCTGTTAACCCTCCAGGGTTCTCCTTTGCCTCTTTTTCACCCCTTTGCCCATAGTTGCTCTGGCTTCAACAGGACACCCACCCCTCCTTACCTACTCAGCTCCTTGAGGCCTCTGTATATAAGGTTCACCAGGAAAAGAGAGAGCTGGAAACAGCCTATAGCAGCACCCATGCTGTGGCTCTTATTTCTTCTTCCTCTTCACTGGTCTGGCCCTGCTTTCACACCATGACCTCTGCTTTCCTGACTTGCCCTCTAAAACTCAGGCACTTGGCCTGCAATTATAGTCAGCGGCCAACAGGGGATAACCAAGCCTTGGTTATAGCCCTTAGCATCTGAACAGCCAGGAGCAATCCACTGAGAGTTAAATTACTTTCTTTTCCACTTAAAAAAAGAAAATTCCCACTCACTTTTTCCTTAAAAAGAAAAAGAAGCTCCACAAAACAGTTCAGCACAATAGAAAAGAAAAAAAAAAAGCCTTATCTTTTATCCATCAGTGCTCTATCTAAATGTCTAGCTTGAATAAAATACTGCTTTTAAATCACCATGAAACTTTATTTTTGGAATCAAAAGCTCATTTGAGGAATTTCATAAGCCCAGTGATTTGGGGTTTCTCACCTGACTGGAGTCAGTTGCCTTGCCTTTGTTTGCTTTCTAGCAAAAAAACTACCTGTTTACAATTAGTCAGAGGGCAGGCATTGATTTTCTTTTTATAAAACTTCCCTGTCTCAGCTCATACTTAGGAGATATTTCCAAGGACGGAGAAGAGATGTTTTCCCCTACCCAGATCCATATGTTTCACCTCTCTGGCTTTAGTCTCTACCATCTGTTGAATCAAAGAGGGTAAGGATTCCAGAAAGCCCGTGTTTGTCTCTTCAACCCTCAGAGAAGCATTTCCTGGCCACTGTGCTAGCTCACATCAAGTTAGCCTTCTTTCTTTGTTTTTTAGCCAAGTACTATGTGACATGAAATTAATATTTAGAATTCACCACGGCAACCATTTTTAAACACCAAGATTATCTAAACTGTTACCGACAAACTGCTGAAAAAGTTTGGAAGTATTCCCTACCCATCCAGTCTCCCAAATATTAGTCAACTCGTACCCAAGTTTCACTCTCAAAAAGTGTCGAAGCAGAACCAAGCAAGACTTTTTATCAGTGTGCTGGATTCCTGTTCTCCCAGTGTTTCTACCTGGAATGTTACCTCACCTCACACTGCTCCATGAATAGTGAAGTGGATTCAAATGAATGAAACACCCACATCACACTCAGCTGAGGAGGAAGGGCCAGGAATTCACATGGAGTTGGTAGTCCGACATTACTTAACCTGCTCTGTTTTGTGGCTACCTGTGGAGACTGTGCAGCCTGATGCCTCAAGGGTCCAAGAGGAAAGAGGGAAGCCTGCCTGACCTCACAGGGCCCGGTGGAACCTAGAGGTCTGAGGAAACTGAGGATCATGCGTGAGCAGGAAGGGCTGTCTCTTGGCTGTGGTGACATGGCACTTCCCCGTTCTTCTCTCTGATTCCCCTCTCGTGTTTGCCTCCTCCCTCCTTTCCTCACTCCTCAGTGTTAGATGAATTTCTCTGGGCCCCACCTTTCTCTCCTCTCTCTCCCAGCACCATCTCATCCTGTCCCTCACCTTCAACTGTCACCTGATGCACCTGGTTCCCAGATGGGCTTCTCTGCCCAGGCTTCAATCCAAGTGTTCCTGGTTCTCTGCTGAACATCTCCCTTATTTCTTTCGTACTTTAGTCGACAGTTCCATAACTCCAAATCTGCCCTTCCATGTGTCCCACCATTCTGATGATAATGAAATCACCATCCTGTCAGGCACCCAAGCTCCAAATCTCTGTCACCTTTGATGCCCCACCTTTCCCCCCACTTACTCTTCAAGTCCTAACTATTGGACATCCCTTCTCTGCTTTTGGGCCTTCCTCCACACCCTTCCTTCTAGCTCGGACTGTTGCAGTAGCTACCCAAGTGGACGACTGCTCCTCTCCCTACTGTTTAAGGCCTGTGCAGTCCGACCCCGATCCTAGCCTTCCAGTCTTGTCTCTCCTTACTTCTCTGGCTCTTGTGATACTGCATTCACAGCACTGCCTTCTGTACTGTTCTGGAAATAGCAACTCTGAGTGCTACTTCCAGAATTTTCTCTTTCTTGCTTCTGCTCATGTTGGTGCTTCATCTGCCTCTGTTTCTACCTCTTTGAAATCCTCCCCACCCTTCCAGGTTAATGCCATCTCCTCCATGAAGCCTCCTCTGGTCCCAGGTAGAACTGGCCTCTCACTCCTGGGTCCTCTCCACCACTGTTGTCATTTATATTTGTGTTTTACCTGCATCTCCATAGGTGCTCGTTAAATGTTAAAGGAATGAAAGACTGTTGTGCATATTTTTAGCTGCCATGACCAACAGAGCAATACTTAACATTGATGATATCCAAAGTTGGGCTTTGGAGATAAGCAGGCCAGGTTTAAAAGTCTCAGCTCCCTACTTACTGCTGCACCTCTGTGAACCTCGCTTCTTCACCTGCAAACAGGGATGATCATAGTACCTGCCACAGGAGTTATGAGGCAGTGTAAAGACTTCACAGGATGCAGAGCTCATAATAAATGTTTAATAAAGGTTGCCTGTTATTTGCTCATATGTCAGTTTGATCTCAGGCTGATTATGATCTTCTCTTTCTTCACTGTTGAACAGAATAAAACAAAGAAGTCGGGCCCTGGCGTTGGGACGTTATTTATAAGGCAGGCTCTTCTGCACAGGAGGCTGACTTTCCTGCCTTATCCTGGTCCACCTCGCATGTGCTCTGTCTTCCTGCGCAAGTCACACTCCCCTGAACTCAGGGTTCCCCACTGTTATGGGCCTGACTTTTCATAGGGGTGCTTCTTCCTCCTCTTCCACTCTGAGGTATGTGGGCCCCTGAGGGGCAGCTTATGACACATGAGCACCTGTCACCCGCCAAGACAGGAGGAAGGTCAAATGTGGGCTGCTGGAGCAGCTGGAACCCTCACTTCAGGGAGGAAACCAAGCAGGAGTTTGAGTGACTTGCCCAAGGCCATGCAGCTGTTGGTTGTTGAGCCGTGATCAGCACCAGGGTCTCTAGTTCCTCCAGTGCCCTTGCATCACTCCAAGCACCCCCCACCCCAACACACACACCCTAAACTGACACTTCCTGGCCATTTTGTGCTTGGATTACACTACCAGGTCCTGGTGGCTGAGTACCTGAGAGGTGATTGTCCCTCACTGAGGATTTGAGAGTCTCTCACACTCCAGGTACTGCTCTTCTGATGATTGATCAGCTCTCTGTTGGCCTTGTGGCAAGGCTGGGGAACACTTAATGCAGGGTGAAAGAATGAGGATCACAAGTAGGTGTCACCATAAGTCACAGTTTCTGTAAAGCTCGATCACGTGCCATAGCATGGGCATGTTTGCACACCAGTATAATTAGAGCTCACTTTGCACCGGCAGCTGGGCAGATTTGTCCTGTGGGTTCCCCCTTCCCACGCTTAGTCCTTCCTCCCTTCTCATTGTCCCTTTCCAGCAGGGCCTTTGCATCTGAAGGAGGAAGCATGGACGAAGCAAAGCTTCCAGCTGAGACTTCCATGGGCAAGGCCAGGGGCAGCAGCTGTGTGTAGAGGGTCTCTCCTGGTGGCCCTGACTCCCCATCACCGGGCAAGGGCCTGGCTCAGATAGCCAGGCTTGGTCTGGCTATAAAGACCCGACTCACCGGAGCACAGTCATTGGTCAGCACAGGCCTGTCTCACCTCCCGGGCTCCCGCTTCTCACCTCCCATCCAGCCTGCTCTGAACCAGAAGCACCAAGCCCACTTCCTTCACCTTTTAGTGCTTGTTCTTGCATGCTGTCTCTCCTTAAGGGCACTTCCCAGAGAGGAGACTAGAAAATACAGTCTGTATTCCAGACAACCACGTGCCTGCTGCAAAGTGAGAGAAAAGGGGAGAACAGGTACTGGGGGCAAGTTCTTGGTGTGTGCTACATGGCATATCTAGGATGTTCTCATCATTCTAACATCCTGCCTCCTTCACACTGCTCACCTCTCAGAAACTTTCAGTGGAGTCCTCAGTTTATTGTCAAAAACCAAGTGTAGGCAGCTGAAGCCCAGTTCTGCCAGGCTGGTCTCCTTTTACTCACTAGCACCAAAGCCTCTTCTCCCCCAGTGGATTCACCCACCGTTTCCCAGATGTACCTTGGGTTTTCATCCACTCTCACGCCCTGGCCCAAAGCACTTCCTCGCCAGCACGCACCTTCCCCCACCCGCTCAGAGGATGCAGCCCTCACCTCACTCCTCTCTCGGGTTTCACCCCTTGTATGACAGGATGAGGCCTCTGTGCGTGCTCAGCCACGGTGAAGGTGCTGTCCCCTGCCCTGGACTCTTCCACGTTTGGTCATCTTTGTCACTTGTGCCCTTGTATACACTTTTGTGTCTTGATGCCCCAGCTAGACTGTGAGCTCCATGGGAGCAGGGACCATACCATCCTCATCTTTGTTCCTCTGCGGTGCTTCACACAGAGCTTTGTGAACACTCCAGCAGCGTCTGTTGCCAGTGAGTGAATAAACGGGTGAGCGAGCGAGGGAGTGATGGGAGGAAAGAGGTGAGGATATGGCTCCCTTCAACCCCGTTTTGTTGCCTTGGTGCCCATGGCTTTTTTCTCGTTTTCCCCTTTATCAGGTGGCTCAACTCTTTCATTTTATCTTCTCTTTGGACCTGAGAGAAGGGCAGGTAACCCTGTTGAGAGGTGTGACTAACTCCAAACTGATCCAGTCGGGCAGCGAGGCCAGGCCGCCGGCTCTGCTCACCAGTACATGGTCTGGATCAGAGGCAGGTGTCCCCGCTGCCTCAGCACCTGCGTGTGCGTGTGTGTTAATCCATGTGGGGTACATGGAGCCGGGCCCCGCTTCATCGTCTTTCCAGAGACTCTTATGGTGTGAATTTGGTAGCATCTAACATGTGATTAACTTGGGCTTTTTTTCCTTTGTTTAATGCCTGGAGAATGGATTGAATTTGATGATGGATGCTATTGCAGTAGAAATTATCCTTCTCTGTTTGGTTTGTTAATCCCATTTCACGTCACAAACAAGGGCCTGGTCCTCATGCAGCATGTCATTGGGAACCTGCTTGGCTTGGATGTGGTGCATGTATGGCTGTGTAGGCTCACTCCATCAGTGAGGCGGGCACCCCATGGAGTTTGGAAGGAAGTCCTAACTCCTTCTGAATTACCGGTGGGAAATGCGGTTGTGCTGGTGGCTTTGTTATCAATTTCCTGACTCACTAAAACCCTTTGTCTTTATTGTTGTCCTCAGTAGCAGGCATTAGATATTGTGTCAAGTGAGATGGGCTAAACTTTGTGCTTTGCTGGAGCCTTCCCCTGTGACTTGGTGTGTCCCTCTGGAAAAGAGGACCTCATTAAGGGCTAAAAACTCATTCAGTTTCTGGAGATACCGTGAACTCCTTCTTAGTTCTGTGTTGCTGTTACTGCTGTTTTCATTACTCCTATGTCTTTTTTTGTTTGTTTGTTTGTTTTGGTCTAGATGGCATTGGTCTGCATTGTGCACACTGTATATTCACAAAATGAGGTCCTCAGGGTGACCTTGAGTGAGTGCTGTGGGTATTACCGAAAATTAAATTGTACTGATTTTTTAAAGGTAATGCATGTTCTTGGTGCAGAATTCTAAAAGGACAAAAGAGAGTGTCCAATGAAGAGTAAGTCTTACTCTTACCCCTGCCTTCCACTGGCATGGTTGTTTACAAAGAAACCACGTAGTCTTTCTGCAGGCATTTCCGCTATTCAGATACATCCCTGGCCATGAACAAGGTATAAGTGGACGCCCATCTCCTTAGCACACAAAACTGCAAAGACTCCACTTGGGGGTGGATTGAAGTGGCCACTCTCAGTGGTGATAAATACTAACACATATTCCTTCTTTTTCTACCTGGTCTCCATCTTCACCTACCCAAGTCCTCCACCCACCCAAGTTCAAGTGCAGTCTCCTCTGGTACGCCTTGCCTCTCCGATGTGTGCCCTCTGCCCTGTGCACCCACAGCCCTCTGACACTTCTTATACACTCCTCACAGACACATGTCAAGGCTTGTTCAGCAGGAGACTCTTTCAGGTCTGGGACCCTGGCTGATGCGTCAGGCTGAGGTGGGGATCTTCCACTGTCACGCTTCACCCAGGCGTTAGGCAGCTCCATAAATGATCATACGTTCATTCATGCAACTCCTTAACCCCTAATGTGTATCAAGTAGAGTGGCAGGTGCCAAGGCTGCAATAGTGAATAAAACAGACAACAGCAATACTTAAATATCATTGTGTGGAGTACAAGAGAGAAGTACAGCTCAAAAGCTGCAGTGACAGCATATTACAGGGAACTGGGATGAGTAGAGAAAGCTGCTCTGAGAAGTGCAACCGTGTTTCATTGAATCTAAAATGCTGTGGTTTCTGAGACACATCATTATCTTATGTTCCACTAAGAAAGATAATATTGCCAATTAAATTAGGACACAGTGTTTTTTCACTTAGAATGTTTGTTTATTTATTTATTTATTATTACTGTTTTTGAGACGGAGTTTGGCTCTTGTTGCCCAGGCTGGAGTGCAATGGCATGATCTCGGCTCACCACAACCTCCGCTTCCCGGGTTCAAGCGATTCTCCTGCCTCAGCCTCCCGAGTAGCTGGGATTACAGGCACACACCACCATGCCTAGCTAATTTTGTATTTTTAGTAGAGATGGAGTTTCTCTCTGTTGGTCAGGCTGGTCTCAAACTCCCGACCTCAGTTGATGCACTCGCCTCAGCCTTCCAAAGTGCTGGGATTACAGGCATGAGCCACTGTGCCCAGCCAGAATGTTTATTTCATCTTATTAAAAAGACTTTTAGACATCTTCTTTTGTCACTTTTATAAATACATTAAAAGGAACACAGCTGGGCATGGTGGCTCACGCCTGTAATCCCAGCACTTTGGGAGGCCGAGGTGAGTGGATCACCTGAGGTCAGGAGTTCGAGTCCAGCCTGGCCAACATGGTGAAACCCCGTCTCTACTAAAATTACAAAAATTAGCCAGGCGTGGTGGTGGGTGCCTGTAATCCCAGCTACTCAGGAGGCTGAGACAGGAGAATCATTTGAACCTGGGCGGCAGAGGTTGCGGTGAGCCGAAATGGTGCCATTGCACTCCAGCCTGGCTGACAAGAGTGAAACTCCCATCTCAAAAAAACAAAAAAAAAAAAAAAAAGAAAGAAAGAAAAAGGAACACATTAGCACGATAAGTGGTTAAGATCTCTCTAACCTCACTTTTTCACTTTCGGAGTCTCCTGAATCACTTTCCAACTTGTATGTCAGTATCCGACCATGCCATATCTTTCTCTGTTCCTTCCAGTGTGCTGGGTGATGTTGAGCTTTTGTTTCTGGGATTTTCATTCATGCCAGTTTTGAAGCTGCCACTTTCTTGATCATACCAGAAGGTGTCAGTGAGATATGTGTTAGACAACTGAGATTCATATTCCTTTCTCAAGCAATTCTTAAATGGTTTGTTAAACACTCAGGGGCTTCAGTTGTCCAGTTATGCCAGAGAGAATAACAACCAAGTATATCTATGTGTAGGCATTGACAGTGATGTCAGGGCAGCAGCAATTGTAAGATTCAGAGACAAAAAATATGTCTTGAAATTGATAAAAATCATTTTCAAGAAGTCTAGGAGTAAGTGGGTGCTATCATTATTATTCTGGTGACTTAGTGATGTCTTTTTAAATTTTAAAAATAGAGACGGAGTCTACCTATGTTGCCCGGGCTGGTCTTGAACTCCTGGGCTCCAGCAATTCTCCCGCCTTATCCTCCAAAGTGCTGGGACTGCAGGCACGCGCCACCAGATGGGCCTTCTCAGAGCTTTTAGTATCATAATGTGGCTCATGGAATTATGGAAAATATGGTATTAACGCTTTCCAAATTTAAAGAATCCAAATTTATTTCCCCAAAGTAGGGAACCCAATTTTGTAGAATACAATGAACAACTTGTGGTTCTTCCCAGAAGACAATAGTCTAGAATAACAAAGATTCTACAGAGCACAGCTGAACTGACAGTATGGAATGGGGTTTGTGGAAAGTGAATAGGAGTGAGATTTTGTGTAGAGACTGAGAAGGGCTGAAAGGTTTACAAATGAGAGAGGCATATTGATTTTTTTTTTTTTTTTTTTGCCATGAAGTTTTTGCTCTTGTTGCCCAGGCTGGAGTGCAATGGCGTGATCTTGGCTCACTGTGACCTCCGCCTCCCGGGTTCAAGAGATTCTCCTGCCTCAGCCTCCTGAGTAGCTGAGATTACAGGCGTGCACCACCACACCTGGCTAATTTTGTATTTTTAGTAGAGACAGGGTTTCACCATGTTGGTCAGACTGGTCTTAAACTCCTGGCCTGAAGTGATCCACCCACCTTGGCCTCCCAAAGTGCTGGGATTACAGGCATGAGCCACTGTACCTGGTCAGGCATATTGATTTTAACCTTCTCAGAGTGTTTTGATGGGCAAGGACTAATTTGTTTTCAAGAGTCTTGTATCTATGCCACTATAATTTCCTCTGACACAGGCCTAGGTTGATACTGAGCTATTATTATCTCCCTCTCTTTCCCAACCTCTGCCACTGCCAGTGTGATATTGGAGCTAGACTGGCTGGCTTCTGGGAGTGGAATGGAGCACTTTGCTAAAATGAAGGTGTACGATGCCTGCTGTTACTTTCTCTCACATATGTTGCCGAGCGACAATGAGCGAGAACTGGCAAACTGTTGAGGGAATTCATCCCTGGCCGTTTATTTGGGCTTGGGGTCCCAAATAAATGAAGCTCAGGAAGTGACCTTTTCCACCTCTGCTTTCAATAGCAACCTTTGTGTCTTAGGCAGTAGCCGCAGCATCAACATCATTATCATCATAGTTGACATTATTGAAGACTAAATATGCAATGGGCTATGTGATGGGTATCTTAAGGATGTAATCTCATTGAATCCGCACCAGCAGCTGGCCATTTGGATGCTCTTCTGCAAATGAAGGTCTTGAGGCGGTGAGAGGTTAAGATCACTCAGCTGTTGAATGATACGGCTGGAATTTGAATCCAGGCCTGACTCAGGAACTACTGTTCTCAATCTTCACTTTCTGTAGCTTCTGTTAGGGCACTTCTGTGTTGTATCTGTATATTTGTCGTTTTACACTTTCTCAGTAATCAAACCGTACTTTTGGTGTTTCATGTTAACACCTAGCACCATGTTCTTGCCCATAAAAAGTTCTTGGTAATTGTTGAACAAGTAAAGTAAATGAAGAAATGAGAGGATGAATGAGTGAGTCAGTGAATAGTTGGCTTGAACACTAACCTGAGTTACTCACTTATAATTAGCAGAATATTTTCTCACTCATTTCAGAGTCAAGTTTGGTTCCTTAGTCATCAAATTTCTTCTAAATTCTAGATGCCGCCTAGAATGTTTCTGAGTAAAATAATCATGGATCATTGGCTGTTATATTTGAGGGGGTTATATAATGGGTTCTGGCTGGTCCAGCCTACATTGGCAAAGACCACCCAGCTGTTCCTGCCAAGGACGTGAGGCCTTGGACCCTTGCCCACCATCAGTCTAGAGCAGTGTCCGAGGCAACCAGGGTGATGTCTGTCTTTTTTCATGTAATAGCCTCCAAATACTTCTTGGCCTGGATTTACAATTCTAATTGTATTTATTTGATTATTTAAATAGTTTTCTTTGTGCTATTGTTGTTGGTTTCCTGGCAACATGGTTTTTGTATCTTTGGTAGGTTGGGAACAGATCTGGTTCATATTTTAGTGCATCTTGGTTTTAGTCTGGCACTTCTCTCTTTCTTTTTATTTTTTTGAGACAGGGCCTCACTCTGTTGCCCAGACTAGAGTGCAGTGGTATGATCCTGGCTCACTGCAGGCTCTACCTCTTGGGCTCAGGCAGTCCTCCCACCTCAGTGTCCTGAGTAGCTAGAACTACAGACATATACCACTATGCCCAGCTAGTTTTTTAAATTTTTTGTAGATACATGGTCTCACTACGTTGCCCATGCTGGTCTCGAACTCCTGGACTCAAGCAATCCTCCTGCCTGAGCCTCCCAAAGTACTGGGATTACAGGCATGAGCCACCAGGCCTGGTCTCTTCTGGCATTTCTTTTAAACCTGCCTGCAAGCCCCTTTTATTTCCCCCTCCCCTTTAATGAACTCATTTTGCATTTGCTCCTTGATCCCATCTGGATCTTTCACTTCAGCGAATTGCTCTGCTTTGTTGGTTCATTTTCATTATTTTTTATGTTAAGTAAAATGAAAAAATCTTCCAAACCCTTCTCTCACCCGTGAAAACCTCTTACTCAACTGTTTTGGCCCTTGCTTGTTTCATCATTCCCACCAACAGCCCTCTTGTCAGCGGCTTGAATTGATTTTGTGCTGATTTGTTGGTTCTGTTATGTCTGTTGTGCAGTATTGTCCTCAAGTCACCCGGACCTCTGGGAGCACTCTTTCCTTCATTGTCCAAGTGGCATAGAATACCTCTCCCATGCCACTGTCGTGCCATGCACCCGAGGGAAGCCTGCATACCCTCCAGGCTTTCTTTTTTTTTTTTTCTTTTTTTTTATTTTTTATTATACTTTAAGTTCTAGGGTACATGTGCATAACGTGCAGGTTTGTTACATATGTATACTTGTGCCATGTTGGTGTGCTGCACCCATCAACTCGTCAGCACCCATCAATTCATCCTTTATGTCAGGTATAACTCCCCAATGCAATCCTTCCCCCCTCCCCCCTCCCCATGATAGGCCCCAGTGTGTGATGTTCAGGCTTTCTTCTTTCTGAAGATGTTTGAGTTCATTCATTCGCCTGGTAGTTACTTGCCTGTCACTTCTTGCTCCAAATTTCCCCAGACTCTTCCCACTCTCAGGTTTCTGTAGCCTCTCTCTGCAGCCCCTGAGGCACACTTAAAGCAATGCCACCATCCCTGAGCCGTCACTGTGATCTTTTTCACTCTGACACATTCTCTCATCCAGACAGTGAGGAGCTGCTCTTTCCTAAGTAAAATGCATTTACCTTCCTAAGGAAAATCTTGCTTTCTAAACAAAAGAACAATTCCCCTCCAAGATTCTCTGTCTCCCTCAGAATGTGAAATGGTGACAATCAGCAGGGGTTTTTTAAATCATTTTTTTCCTTCCTGATTCATTACCTTTTGGGTATTTTATGAAGCTGAAATGCACCAGCAGAAGTAAGGGTGCCTTGCAGACAATGATATGCTATACAAATAAAAGAAATTTCTGTTGTCAAACATTTAGAAAAATATTGTCTGTATTTTGTGTCTTTTGAAAATAGTAAGAACTAAGTACATTGAATATTAGGTTTTGATTGCCTGACCAGATTCTCATGTACTGAGAAAAACGTAGATACATGTGGATTTTTATTTATGCAAAGCAAGAGAAGCAGCAGGTGGCCTGGAGGGAGTAGGAGCTGCAGGCAGTAGTCACGCTCTTGGCCCTGGGTCTGTCTGAGGCTCCTGATCAGGATCATCATCGTATCATTGTGGGAGTGTCTGAGGGTAGGGAGGGAGCCTGGAGCCAAAGGAGCAATTGCTGAGCCCCAGAGGAGGCCCTGGAAAATTCCGGGATTTGACCCTCTCTGTGTTTCCAGCAGCTATGTCTGGGCACCTGCGCCTCAGAGTTGATCCAGGTCTTGATTTCCGCCTTGCTGACCATCAGAGCTCCCTCTTGGCCTTTGTCGAGTCTGACCTGTGGAGCAGGACCTCTGACGTGTGCCCTTCCTGTGTTGTATCCAGGGACAAGGTGCCTTATCAGAGAGACTGCGGAGCTTCAGCATGCAGGACCTCACCACCATCAGGGGAGACGGCGCCCCTGCTCCCTCGGGCCCCCCACCACCGGGGCCTGGGCGGGCCAGCAGCAAACACGGCCAGCCTAAGATGTCCAGGAGTGCTTCTGAGAGCGCTAGCAGCTCAGGTAGGTGTTACTTTACTTCCCCTCTTTCCCACTCCTTGGGCCCCACTTTCCTTAAGAGAGGCCCAGTCCGCAGTGTGGCATGCAGACTGGCCCTGGCCCCATGGACCTGCCACCAACAGAGGTGTCCATCAGATCATGCCAGGTCAGCCAAGGGGAGGAGCACCCCTCAGGCCAGGCCAGGAAACCGGCCTGGTGACTCTGATCAGGGACAGGGCTCGGTCACCTGCACCAGAGGGTCCCCCTTCCTCCATATGATTGTCTAGGGAATTGGGGGTAGTTGGGGGATAGTGTCTAGGCAAAGCCTGGAGGCAGCAGGCACAACTGGACCTGGGCCCCAGGAGCCTTCTGTGTTGTCTTCTCAGACTCCGGGGAAGCGTACCTGTTGACACCTGAACGTTGTCTTCTCACCCAGGCTTACTGCTCTCACGGGCCCTCTTCCCTGCCTGAATATTGCCTGTCCTCTCTCTCATTCTGCTGTCTCCTCATCTCTGACCTCTCATGTACCTCACACCATCCCCAGCCTCTGCATACCAAGGGCCATGCTAGCTCTGAGTTCTCATTCCTGTGGTGACCAGGACCTTACAGTAACCACACCTCTGCCTCCAATGTCTGACTCTGGTGTCACATGCCCATCGTGGGATTGCCGGTATTGGGACTGACCTGGGGACCACGTTAAACATGCAAAGTCCTGGGCCCATCCGCAGAGGCATCACTAGGTCTGGGGTGAGACCCAGAAGTGTGATTTCATTGACATGCAGCCACGTTTGGGAACCCCCTGGCATCGGATCCACCAGCGTGGGTTTCAAGCTTATGGAGGGTGGGGACACAGGCTAGGGACACACAGTTTCCCAGGCTGCTCCTTGGGAGGATACCAGAGGCCTTGGCTCTCAGGGGCTGAGCACAGCAGCTGCCCAGGACTGATGGTGGGAGCGTGCGGGACGGCTCTGGATCACCTCTTCTGCCTCCCTGTGGTGAGAGGGGTGGGAATCTATGTCCACAACGTATGTCTGGTGGCTGCCTGGCCCTTAAATCTACAAATGGAGATGTCTGGCCACCTGTGACTGACCGTGTGCTATAAGGTGCAGCCTGCAGGGGACACCTTGGCCATAAGCCCCATGTCCTGACAGACCCCATCTGATGCTTGGGGGTCTTAGCCATCGACAGGAAGGCATGAGGCCTGTGGCTGCCTGGGAATGGCAACTCATGCTCAGAGCCAAGTGCAGCTCAGGGCTCTGTCCATTTCCTCCCTCTCAGCAGTGTCCCCTTGGCCCTTCGCAGGTCTTAAGACTGTGGCTTTTCTGTTGGGAGATGTTTTAACCCTGTCACTGCTGGAAGCAGGAGAGGGTTGGGGAGGTGGAGTCTCGGCTGTGGAGGTGATGGCCACCTCAGGGAGGGGTTACCCCCTGAGGGAACCCCCCACCCTGCCGCAGGAATGGAATCCCAAAAGGCCAGGCAGGAAATGACCTCAGGGATCTTTCAGTTAAATGCAATGATTTTACCGGTGAAGAGACAGAGGTCCAGGGAAGGGGACTGTGCAGAGTCACCCACGCTGGGCTGCAGTAGAGTGTGGCCTCCTGACTCCGGGGCCAGTGCCCTTGGTCACTCACTTATCAACCATCCAGGCTTTGTCAAGCATCTACAGCTTCTGATCTGCTGGACACTGCCCCAGAAATAGGGATACAAAACAGAGTTAGGTCTCATCTCCACACTGCATCAGCTCATCATCTACCAAGCCTCAGATGAAAGCTGCCCCTTAAATGGAAAAGGGACCTCAATTCAGTGAAACCCAGAGGGCAGAGAGCAAGAGCCAGTGGGGTGAAGTTCCAAGGGGGTAGCCACTTGCTTGCTGCATGACCCAGGCAAGCTGTTTACCCTCTCTGCACCCCAGATTTCTTATCTACACAAGGAATGACACCCCTTTGTAGGGGTACTGTGAGGCTTCAAGTGAAACAAACTATGTAAAAGTGTTTATGGTCATGCCTGGCACCAGTGCATGGTAGCTGTTATCACTGTTCTTTTTTGTAACTTGTCTCGCCTGAGAAGGCACACTGTCATGCTGAGTGTCCAGGAGCAAAATGGGCCATCTTGGGAGGCAGTGAGATCCCTGACATTGGAAGTACACAAGCCAAAGCTGGATGGTCAGGTTCAAGGGAGGGATTCCTGATTTGGCTAGGAAGCGGGCCTAGGTGGCCCTGGCGTCCCTTTGCCTCTAAGAGTCTGTGTTGCCATTTTAGAGGTGAGCCCAGTGGAGGAAGCAGGCTCAGAGAGGTTGTGCAGTGGGCTGAGGCCGCCAGGCCCAGAATCCAGGCCTCCTGCCTAGACCTCCCCTGGTGAATTATTCAAGGCAGCCACAGAACTGGGAATGCAAGAAGCTGGCAGGGTCTGCAGGGAGATGGGAGTGTCTTCTGGGCCTGGAGCATCTTCCCAGCCCAGCACCAGGTAGAAAAGCTACCTGGTGAGATGACTGCTTTGGCACTGGCTCTGCCACTCTCCATGAGCAGAGGGGATGACGTCCCCTGCCATTCCCCAGGGAGGCAGTGGGGAGTGTTCCAGCTGTCCTGGGCTGAGAGGACCAGCTGTGCTGCATCATGCCCCAGCCCTCCCCACTGCTGGCCCCCTTGGCCTCAGCACCTATGACCACAGGGGGCAAAAAGGAAAGGTGCAACCCAGCAGGGAGGCCGGGAACAGTGTGGTGCTCTTTCCAGCTGTTCTGGAGCCTAAAATAAAAGCCATCTCAAAAAGGAAGACAGGATCCAGGCGGGAGCAGTGGTTCACGCCTGTAATCCCAGCACTTTGGGAGGCTAAGGTGAGTAGATCACTAGAGGTCGGGAGTTCAAGACCAGCCTTACCAACATGGAGAAACCCTGTCTCTACTAAAAATACAAAATTGGCCAGGCGTGGTGGCGCATGCCCATAATCCCAGCTATTCATGGAGTAGCTGAGGCAGGAGAATTGCTTGAACCCGGGATGCAGAGGTTGCAGTGAGCTGAGATTGCGCCATTGCACTCCAGTCTGGGCAACAAGAGCAAAACTCCGTCTCAAAAAAAAAAAGGAAGACAGGTGAAAGATGGCCTGGGGCCTGGATATAGGGCAGAATTGCCTGGGTCAGAGGCTCTTGGGCTATCATACCCTCAAGTTTTAAGATCAACATGCCTCGAAGGAAGTCTGGCAGAGGAAGCCCATTTATACTGGGCTGGTGTAGCCTTCCCAGCTCAGCCCCCAGTGTAGGCCTCGGATGCCAGGCCACATCAGGTAGCAGAAAGGGCCCCAGAAGAGGGGAAGACGCTAGACTTCATCCTGGCTGGGTGATGCCGGGCCTGTGCAGACACAGCAAATGCAGCACAGCAAGGCACGCTCGTTCCTGCTGAGCTTCAATTTAGCCTCAGGACGTCTCTCAGAACAACCCGGGCAGGCGCTACCATAGGATTTAACCTTGGCACAGAGGACAGACCTGATTCCCTTAGGCTTTCTTCTTTGTAAAACAAAACGCCCAATAATCCCTATTCAGCTTATGTCTTAGGGTTGTGAGGAGAGGAAACCAGAGAATTTGCAAACCCTGGACAGGTGGCAGGAGTTGAAGACAACCTGGAGAGAGGTGGGAGCTGTGCCTCGTGGAATTCTCTGCAGCCTCTGGAAGCAACAGATTAAATATGCACACAATGGAACTTGAAAGCATGATGCCAGCTGAAGAAAAGTGCAGAACAGAATGAGATTTTATCTAACAATTTATGTAAAATAAAAAGCTACGCCTATCATGCAAAGTAGCAATACGAGTTTATATGAAGAACATGTTCAAACAAAAAGTTGCACATTAAAATATTAGAAGTGACACTCCTTGAGGAGGAAGGAGAATGTGAGTGAGGTGTGGGAATAAAAGTCATGTAAAGGCACATAAAAAGGGTTGTCAGGCACAATGGCTCCCACCTGTAATCCCAGCACTTTGGGAGGCCAAGGCAGGCGGATCACCTGAGGTTGAGAGTTCGAGACCAGCCTGATCAACATAGAGAAACCATATCTCTACTAAAAATGCAAAATTAGCCAGGTGTGGAGGTGGGCACCTGTAATCCCAGCTACTCAGGAGGCTGAGGCAGGAGAATCGCTTGAACCTGGGAGGCAGAGGTTGCAGTGAGCTGAGATCATGCCATTGCACTCCAGCCTGGTCAACAAGAGTGAAACTCTGTCTCATTAAAAAAAAAAAAAAAAAAAAAAATGAGGGGGAGCCCATGAACCAGTATGGACCATTTGCTGTGAGCCGAGAAGGGATATCCACGCGACCTCTTGCATCTTGAGAAAAGGAAGGAAGATGCACACAAACAAGGAAGAGAGGAAGGGGCACAAAGACTGTCCCTGCACGGTCACTCAGTGCTGCAAGCTCCTGGCAGGCAGACAAGGGTTCTGTGCTTCCCTCTGTAAATGCCTACCCAACATACCCACCACATGCCTGGCACACAGAGACCTCTGCATGTGCTCTGAGGACACAGGGTCTAGGCACTGGAAAAGGGGAAGGAGAGTTCTTTCCTGCTGCTTTCAGCACCCAGAATGGGGCTGGGCAGTGTACTTGGCCTGACCCTCTCTCTTGCCTGGAGTTTTCCTCTTTGCTTAAAGGGTCAGGGTAGGCAGGGATTGACAGGGCCTTCCCTGCAGAATTAGCTGGGAGGTGTGTAGTCAGATACCATATGCTGAATGCCTAGCACTGGACACCAGGAAGTATACAAGAAGTGTTGAAAGAATGACCCTGCCCTTCCATGGACTTGGAGTCACTCTGTGAGCATGTATTTAGTGAGCACCTACTCTATGCCAAGGCCCAGAGGTGCACCAAGACCAATGGCGTGTACAAGGCAGCAGCCAGTTAGGCCTTTGCAAATGCCCAGATATGAAGCACTTTGGAGTTCAGAGGTAAGTCTGAGGAGGTTTCCTGGAGGACATTCTGAACTGGAAAGCAAAAAGAGGAGGCTCTGGGCAGGGGTGCTTGGAGTTGTTTCCCAGAGGGAACTTTGATTGTTGCCTGCCTTGCCTCGGGCTGCAGGGGGCAAGAACCGACTTGTGTGCCAGGTGAGGGTATCTTCTGCACCTGAGTGGAAACTGAATCTGAGATGACTCTTTCCCCACTTTGGTGTCTCTACAGAGACCCACATTCCTGGGATCCCTATATCGTACACACTGGGGTCCCCACACCTCTCCGAGGCCTCCCTGTTTGCCAGGGGCTGGTTCCTGTCCAGTGGGGGATGTCACTGATGGTGCCCCCACCCCATTCCCACAGTGTGTACCTGCTGCTCCACCTGCAGGACCTGGAAAGGTGAGTAAGCAGACAGCCTCTCTGCAGCGTGCTGGACTCTCACTCGGGAAGAGCTTCTAACCAGGAATGGGCACCTGACCTTGGGGCTCCCTTTCAGCTGCATGGTCATAGGGAGGGGTCAGGAGGTTAACCCTTTATAACAGCAAACACAGTAGCTTACAGTTTCTGTAGGCTAGAAATCTGGGAGCAGCTTAACTGAGTGGTTCTGGCTCAGGGTCTCTCAAAAGGCTGCAGTCAAGATGTCAGCCTGGGCTGAGTCATCAGAGGGCTTGACAAAACTGGAGGGTCCACTTTCAAGATGGCTGTTGACTGGAGGCTCCTTACCTCATGGGCCTCTCCGAGGCTGCTTAAGAGTCCTTACAACATGGCAGGTGGCCTGGCCTAGAGTGAGCCATTCAAGAGAGAGAGGGCAGGCAGGAAGCCAGGGTACCTTTTTTGTCCTAGGTTTTGAAGTCACACTCATCACTTCTGCCTTATTCTATTTGTCGAAAGCATGTCATTAAGCCCAGTCCACATTCAAGGGGAGGAGAATTAATCTCCACCTCTTGAAGGGAGGAGCATCAAAGAATGTGTGGAGATATCTTAAAACCACCACAGGGTCACTGGGTGCGGTAGCTCATGCCTGTAATCCCAGAACTTGGGAGGCAGAAGTGGGAGGATTTCTTGAGCCCAGGAGTTCGAGATCAACCTGGGCAACATAACAAGAATGAATCTCTACAATTTAAAAAAAAAAAAAAAAAAAGACCAGGCGCGGTGGTGTGCACCTGTAGTCCCAACTACTCGAGAGGCTGAAGCAGGAGAATTGCTTGAGCCTGGGAAGTCAAGGTTGCAATGAGCCATGATCGTGCCATTGCACTCAAGCTGGGTGACACAGCAAGACCCCATCTCAAAAAAAAAAAAAGCCACAACAGGGTCATACTTCTTTGTGCTCCAGGTAAGGACGCAGTCCTCTGAAATGATGAAGTCCTGAAGTTCCAGGGGTTTCTGGTCCTAGGGCAGCTAAGGGAGCCCTGGTCCTGCTTTGCCACTTACTGGCTGTGCAACTTTGCATGAATCTCCTAACCGCTGTGAGCTTCAGTTCCTCCTCTTAAAACGGAGATGAGATCCTGCTTCCTGGCATCACTATGCTATTGTAAAAATGGCTGTGAAAGGGCCATAATAATCCTGGGAAGGATGATGATGGTGATGATGGTGGTGATGGTGATGGTGGTGGTAATGGTGATGGTGATGGTGGTGGTAATGGTGATGGTGGTGGTGGTGATGGTGATGGTGGTGGTGGTGGTGGTGATGGTGGTGGTGGTGGTGGTGGTGATAGCCTGGAGCAGCCAGGAGACCCCCGGGAGAGTGGAGGTCTCCCAGTTCTGGACAGGGACTCCTGCTGCTGCCTTCCCAGTGTGTGAGTGAGAGTGATGGCTTGTTGGAGCCACGGCCACCTGGTGGTTGCTGTGACCTGCTTCTCCAGTTGCCTAACCTTAACTAGATACATTAGGGACTAGTGAGGGTGCTGGACTAATCCAGCGCCCCTTTCATGCTGCCTGGCTCCCCATGGAGAAGCTGCCTTAGGCTCAGAAGGCAACAGGGGCCATGCCTGGCCTGCAGCCTGCTGGCTACTGTCAGGGGAGGAAGGAAGGCACGCAAGGTGCCTAATATAGCTTTTGCTCCAGCCCTGGTGCCGCGAAGACATGACATGCCCCTCCCACATCGGCAGTGAGCAAGACAGGAAACTGCATTATGTGACGTGTCCTGTTTTCCCTGCATTGCTTTATTTTTAAGGCTCTCAGTGCTCAGCTTTTTAAGTCCTTTATAGAAGAGTTGTGGATTAGGCCAGGCACGGTGGCTCACGCCAGTAATCCCAGCCCTTTGGGAGGCCGAGGCAGGTGGATCACCTGAAGTTGGGAGTTTGAGACAAGCCTGACCAAAATGGAGAAACCCTGTCTCTACTTAAAAATATAAAATTAGCAAGCCGAGGTGGTGCATGCCTGTAATCCCAGCTACTCGAGAGGTTGAGGCAGGACAATCGCTTGAACCCTGGAGGCCGAGGTTGCGGTGAGCTGATAGGGCACCATTGCACTCCAGCCTGGGCAACAAGAGGGAAACTCCATTAAAAAAAAAAAAGCTGGGGATTTTGGAGGCTGTAAGGCCAAACTGAGCTGACAGACGAGTCTGAGCAGGGCTGCAGGTGGAGACAAGTGTCCTGGCCCAGCTCTGACTCTAACCCTGTGTCCCTGTGGGGCCTCCTGGTCCAAGTTGGAAATGAAGGGGCTGCGTTCAGCTGTTTCTAGCACTGGGCACTAGACGCTGGCCTGGTGGACACACTAGTTCATGGGAAATGACCCTGTGGTGCCAGTGGCTCCAGGCAACTGCAGGGATTTCTGTCTTTTCACACTGTAGTTTTGAGTCTGCAAATTCTGTGAGCAATTCCAAAAGCCTCTAATTCTGGGAGACTGGCACTTGGTCGGGGAGAGTGGCTGTCCTCTCCTCCATTCTTCCCCTGGCACTGCTCTGCGCTGCTCTCAGAAGCCCTTTCCTGCCATGACACTTGGTGGTTTCATGATCAGACAGAGCGTTTCCAGTGCATTTCAATAGAGCTGTGGTTAATTGTAGGAACTGAATAGTTCTGGAAGGCTGCACATGCATAAGAGTGTGTCCAGGATTCAGTGTCCAAGTTCTGGTTCCTCATCCCCGAGCAAGTTGGGAGCTGCTGGGATGGGGGTTGCTGGACAGTGGGAAGCAGGTGAGGCCTGGTGGCGGCCTCAAGACCTGGAAGCCGTTGCCCCAGCCCTTCCTTTCTTTGGCCTTTGCCTCTCCAAGGGCCTCTTAATACCTGTGTCCTGGCTCTCAGGTCTGCATGCGAGGAACCCTTTGATGACTGGCCTACACCATTCCCTCTGAGACCTTGAGAAAACCCCTGCACTCTGCAGGCCTCGGTCTCCCCCTCCATTAGGTGTCCCTTGGTCCTCCCAACTCTTGACAGTCTACTGGGTTGTGCAGTGGTGGCAGATGGTGTTGGGGGAGGTCTGTCTTGCACCTGGGGCTATAGGCTGACTCTCAAGCAGTAAGAGGATTTCACAGGTGTCGGGGACACTTTTCTCCTGGTCCCCTGAAGTGTCACAGGGGGCGCTCACTTAGACCAAAGCCTGGGAAGATTCAAATTACTTCTGGGGCCATGCAGAGCCCCAGGATCCCTTAGCAGACAGGAACATTTTCTAGGAGCTGTAAATTCAGGTCTTAATTCATGATGGGGGTAGGGGAAAGGAGGCCTTTCAGAGGCTGCTAAGTGCCTTTTAGGGCAGTGACAGAGCTTGGAGGCCCCAGAGGGCAGCAGCCTCTATTCTAAGCTGCACATCTCAGATGCCAGAACATTCTCTTCCCATCTTTGCTGTGTTCCTGCCCCATTTGTCAACTGATTCCCTATTGTTTTCTGCATGTCTTTGTCTCTCTTTTTCTGTGTGTCTATTATTATCTCTCTCTCTCCTTTTTTCTCTGCCTACCTCTATGTAATATAGAGCTGAACTCTGGATTACTGCCTGTGTGGTTAGTCATAGAGGTGTCCCTCCCCGCTTTTTAAAATCAAGCATGTAGGACATAATTTTTAAAAGCCGTCATCCTTTTTGTCCTCTGAGAGAGAGAGAGAATTGCATTTTGAGTGTGGCCTCTGGGCAGTGTCCTGATTACAGCAGGAGGAGTTGCCTGAGGTTTAGAGCATGGGAAGTGAGTGAGCATGTGTGTGTTTACATGTGTGCATGTGAGTGTGTGTGGATGGTCATGTGTGCATGGTGCACACATGTGTGAGTGTCAGTGCCACAGACCCTTCTCTAATGGAATGTTCTTTTCTCTCTCCTCGGTGCTGTTGGGGACGTGGATGTAAGTGTTCCAGACAGGCGTGCTCTTCTGCAGACATTTGCTGCCTTCCATTAATGCTCCCGCTAATGTGTGCTGTGTGGGATGTTTTTGCTAACCTAGGGGAGGTTCTACTGCAGTGCAGGGGTGGGGCGGCCCTAGGCCCAGTGCAGGCTACATAGGCCTTTAAAAGGCTGAGAGGCTCTGCCGGTTTCTCCCTCCCTGCCTTCCCCACAGAGAGAAGAGGTGGAGCCTGCAGCCTTGGCTGCTGTAACCCTGCTGACACGTTTGCTAATACAGAAACATCAGCCAAGGCCACACACCCATTCCCCTGCTGTGGAAGACAGCAGAGACCCTGCCCTTTCCTAGAAGCAACCCAGCTTTGGGCATCATAGTGGCAGCTCTGCAGGCTCAAGGCTGTGGCCACCATCACCTGAGGTTTGCAAGTTGTTATGGCCATGAACTTGGGTGGGAGACCCTCCTCCCATACACGTTGTCTCTGGGAGCCAATTAGAGTCCTAAGATATGGATAGCAATACTCTTTCAGGCCTGTTGCCAGGGGTAAGGACCTGTTGGGTCACCAATCTTTAGATCTTCAGGGACAAGAACACGGAGGAGGCAGAGCATGGGATTTTCTACCCAGCTACTCACTCTCATGCTCCTCCTGGTGCCTTTCTTTTGGGACTGTGTTCTGTGGGGTTCATTTCTCCATGTATATTCCTTCCTGATATAAAAAGGAGTTAGGTCTACTTATGGAAATATATCTAAAGTAGCAAATCAAAGTAAGAAAATTGAAGCATGGGGAAAAGGGAGTGGGCAAGTAAGATGGAATCAGTGGGGAGAAGAACATTTTAAATGCATGCCATCAAGGTGTAGACTGTTGAGACACCTGGCTTCCTTGAAACCACTGCAAAGAGGGAAATACAATTAGTTAAGAGATTCATGTCCACTGTGCAACAGCCAGCCAGAGGCGTGGAAGCTTGTCTTATTTAGAATGTTTATTGTCACTGGTTCTGAGAGGAAGGCAAATATTATAAACAACACTCTTAGCAGAAATGCTCAGCGGACACAGTGACTAGGAGAGGTCTTCTCTTTTTAGGAGGTTCTCTCTGTAGCTTCTTCCTGAGGCTACTTCTGGCTCCCTTACTACCCACACTGACCTTTTTTGCTCCCAGCCTCTGCTGAGCTGAGCACTCGTTTCTAATCCTGCTTGGATATCTGGGCTGTCCTTGAACCATCACTCCTACTGGGCTGGAGGATCATTTCTTTTCTACCCTGCAATCCTTGCAGTGGAGGACATGCACAAAGCCTGAGATTATAGTGATGATAGTGATTTTGGTAATGTGTGAGTTCATTGCTCAGCCTCAGTGAATCCAGACTGGATGACTGGCCTGGGTTGTTAGATGCCTGAGGATCTCACGGTGACTTTGGGCCACCTTCTGACACCCACAGCCATCAGTACAGGGAAAGCCCTGGACCTGGATGTGGAGGTTACAGCATATGCAGAGGCACAGACTCGAAATGGTACCTACCCCACTTCCACATCATGGAGTTTGCTGCTGGGGTGGAGCTGGCCAGGCTGCTTCTGCAGTTTTTGCCTTGGTCTGAGGGCTTTCGGTCTTCTTTCCCTCCTGCCAGGCAGGAGGTATTTGTGTCCAGAAGGAATTTCCTGGTTTGGTTAATGGGAGTGTCAAGCTTTGACTTGGGATGAGAGCCGAGCTCTACTGAGATGACTTCAGGATTCTACTTATTTTAGTTGATGAGTGGCCACTGTGTGCCCAGCCCTGGGTCAGGTGCTTAGAGGGACTGAGGGAGGATCAGCCATGGCCCCCCAACCTCAGGATGCCTTCTGTTGGCTAAGGCAATGAGACTGACATGAGGACCAGGGCACCCAACACAAGCTGTGTGGCACAGCCTCCAAGCACTGTCGGGTCGCAGAGTGGGGAGGCCAGGGAGGGTCAGAGTATTCAGCGAGGGCTCCCTGGAGTCACTGGTCTTTGTGCTCAACAGGATGCAGCTGATTAGGATAGAGGAAGGGAGCAGAAGACAAACTAAACCCAGAGTAAATAAGCTGAGGGAAGTGCAGAGTAGAAATAAAAAATAATAACAATAATAAAAAAATCAAAGGAACATCAATGATCTCAGGACTTTACTTACTAAGGCCCAGCCTGAAGCAATCACACCCCAGCCTAAAATTCAGCTTTCGGTGCTGTGCTGCCTCCTGCTGGCTGTTGGGGAGCACAGCAGTAGTAGCTGGTAAAGCTGCCCAAGATGAGGGTTCAGTTGTCTGTTTTACTCCACACCTGGTAGTGGAATAGTCTAGCAAGTCCACTGTTGATGGAGAGAGAGCACATTTGGTGGCCGAATATGTTCTTAGGAGCAGGGTGTCCCAGGAAGAGCTCTGGTTTCTATTTGGAGGCCTCATGGTGATTGGACCAGATGGCTTGAGATCTCCTTAGTTCTGCATTCTGTGATTCTAGGTAAAAACAGTAGATGAAGCATAGAAAGCTGTGTGTGTATGATATCAGATAGCTGGGTAGGGGCAGAAGATATTTGACATCTCAGCTAGCTAAGAACCGCCTAGCCAGATGACATGGAGTATGTATTAGCATTTAACATTTAAGAAATACTGTGGGTTCAATGAGATGAATTAATTCTGAAGCTTTTCCTACAGATGTATTCAAGGCAGACTAAACCAGGAATCTTGCTTTTTTTTTTTTTTTTGTCAGAGGCTTCTGTCAGATTCTCCTTCCTTAGGTTTCCCTGCTTCTCTAGGACTGGGCTTTTGGGAAAAAAAAAAAAAAAAAAAACTATATAGCTTTGTTTAAGGTTATCCCTTAAGGCCTCCTGGCATTTTACATCCTGTCTCTTACAGAATGCTTGGAGTTTAATATGCAAGTATAATATACACTGTCAACATGGCTTGTGTGTATAACATAGAAACTGCTTCCCCACCACACACCACATCACTGCTGCCATCTTCTCTAGAGGAGATTCTTTCCCTGAGCATTCACCTGGTGTGGGATCACAGGACTGAGCTGCTGGGATTGATCTGTCTCAGTTAAGGCCGCTTCTTTCTTCACTCAGGGAAGTAGTGCCGCCTTGGTAGCTTTTCAGTAGATTCTGAATCTGTGGTTGTTTCTGTGCACAGTGCCTGGAGATTCATACAACTTCACTTTCACAATCACAGACCCCCTACAAGGAGGCCCCCAAAACATCAGTGCTTCCTCAGACGCAGGGGCCTCAGCTGTCCTCACAGGCCTGGCTTGCTGTGCTGTGTGCCTAACCTTGCCCTTCCCTGCTCCCTGCACTGATGCCTCCTTGCTATACTTTGTCTCCTCTGTGTAGATTGTAAATGGACATTAAGTGGTTGAGGGAGATGTGAATGAGGGTGGTGTGAAGGCATGGGAGCCCCACCAGGTCCAAAACCCATTGGCGTTTTCTGACGAGGAGGAGGAAGACCTGCTGGATTTCATGTACAAGTATAAAGCACCTCGAAGGACGGAATTGCCCGTGGAGGTACACGGTGTCTGGGGCTGTGGGTTGGAGTGTGTTTTCCAAAGGCTGTGTGCCCTGGAGATTGGGGGTCCTGGGAGCAGCATCTCTTAGGGCACCAACATCTCCTCAATACCTGGGGTGGAAAGATCTCCTTCCATCAGACAAGCAGAACCAGCCACTGGATAGCATGCAACTACTTGCCAAGGAGAGGAAATCCTATTAATTTCATTTAGAAATAGGAGTGTGAGCTGGGTGCAGTGGCTCACGCCTGTAATCCCAGCACTTTGGGAGGCTGAGGCAGGTGGATCACCTGAGGTCAGGAGTTCGAGACCAGCCGGGCCAACATGGCAAAACCCCTTATCTACTGAAAATACAAAAATTAGCTGGGCATAGTGGCGTCCACCTATAATCCCGTCTACTTGGTAAGCTGAGGCAGGAGAATCGCTTGAACCCGGGAGGTGGAGGTTGCAGTGGGACTGGGCTGCTGCACTCCAGCCTGGATGACACAGCGAGACTCCTTTTCAAAAAAAAAAAGAAAGTAATAGGAGAGTGGTAAAGTACCTAGGTCTTTATTGTTTTGTTTTGTTTTTTTCCAGGTATTAACTATTACTACTCTAAGTTGACATACAAGTGAAAAGCAACCTAAATGAGTGTTTTGAGGGAAGAAAACTCAGAATGTGTTATTTGAAAAGTTTTCATAAGTAAGAACAAGGCTTGTTCATCACTGTATCTCCAAGAGACAGCATAGTGCCTGGTACAAAGTAGCTATTCATGAAATGTTACTGAAGGGGTACAGCCCTTTAGAGTTACCAGAACCAATACCCTTGACATACATGCTATTGTCAGTTGTAGGATGTGGATGGAGTTCTGGCAGCAGGAGGGCTGAGCCTGGAGCCTCTTGGGCCTTGCTCTGTGACGTGGGTAGGGAGTCACCAGTTACAAGCGCAGGTGCAGGGACCCCAGTCTTTCTCTCTGCTTCCTAAGGTCTCCTCTCTTATTCCCCATCTGCTGAGTATCATGGCCTGAGAGGCCATCTGAAGCAAACAGGAAGTCTCTGTACAGACCCTTGTGAGACTTACATGGGGAGATGCCTTGAAATATTCCCTTCCACAGACACTGAGCAGCCTAGCATTCTTATTCGTTAGGACTGTAATTATGACCACCTCTATGTGCAGTTAATCAGGTTCCTTTCCAAGGTGAGGCACACATGCATCCCTTTTAAAGTTAGAGGGTTTGGGAAAGGATGTTCTGGGCTTGGACACTGCTGGAGGAGTCCGGCCTGGGCAATCTGGCCTGGGGAGCCTCCTGATGGGGAGAGGAGCCCAGCCTAAAGAATTCTAGGGCCCAAGGGTTTGTGCTGTTTTGCTTTTGTTTATTAAAGCTGCACAAAATGCTTTACTGTTTACTGTTCACCAGCCTGCCAAGAGGCAGATTACTGTAAAGGTGGGTTCCGTTGTTTCTGTTTTCATTCTCTGTCCAGAGGTGGCTGGTAAGCATCTCGTAGTGGTAAGGCTGTAGCATGAGGATTCTATGAGAGGGCCTGAGTCTTGTTCTCTAGCTTTCACTCCCTCCCTTCTACGTGCCTGCCCAGCACTGAGCCACTCACCAGGAAATGGTAGTGAATGTGCCATAGGCACATTCCTGCCCTCAGGAAGTCCCCAGTCTGGTGGGGAGTGAGCAGGGCCCCCACACAACCCCTTCTCACTGGGTGCAAAGTCCTCTGCTGTGGGACATGTACAAAACATGATGAGAGAACACAGGAGGTGACAATGCCTGGTTGTGTGTGGCTAGGCAGTGGCAAGAGGGGCGCCAGGAAACCTTTGCAGAAGTGACCTTTGAGCTGGGTCCTCAGGAGGCCTAGAAATATGCAAGACAGAGGAGGGAGGGAAGGGCTTCCAGTCAGAAGGAAGACAGGTGTGAATGGGCACAGTGTAGAGCAAGTTCTATGTGTATACAGAGAGGTGGACAGATACGGGGGCTGAGGGTAGGTTGGGGCCAGTTGTGCGAACCCCTTCAAGTGCTGTGCCAGAAAAAGTCCCCTTCACTTTCATTGAAATAGGAACTCCTCCTGTGATCTGTGTATCCTATGGAAGGAGGGGTCCCTTGAGAGTCATCTGTGGGAGACATGAGGTGGAGCCCTTTATATAAGTTGAGCATCCCTAATTGAAAAATCTGAAATTCTTTGCGGACATGATGCACAAAGGTCATGCTCAAAGGAAGTGCTCTTAGGAGCATTCTGAATCTCAGATTTTCAGATTGCAGTGCTCAATTGGAATGTATATGCAGATATTCCAAAATCTGAAAGAAAAATCTGAAATCCAAAACACTTCTGACCCTAAGCATTTCCGGATAAGGGATATTCAACCTGAACTCCAACCTGGTGTTTGCCTTTGTGGTGTGGTGTGCTGTACATTAAGAGGTTTCACATCCAGAAAGAGGACTGGAAATTTGGTGATGAAAATTTGAGGCAAGTGCCAAAAAACATTAGGCTGGTTCCCAAAGGAAATAACAAAAGCAAAGGAAGCGATGGGGAGATGTCTCCTCCTGCTGAATCATTTAAGATCATTTTGCTCCTCAGGCGGAAACAACAAAGATGTGTCATTCTGCACAACCGTTCCCTTGGGAGATCGAGGAGCCTAATTTAAGAGGGAGGCATCAGCCTCTCAAAGGGTCAGCTTCATGGGATATGTGGGATGGGACTCTGATGATTGCTTCCTGTTGTGGAGATTCAGGGAGACCCCAGTCCTAGCCAGCATTGGCCAAAGGAGCTGGAAGTCTCAACACAATGCCTTCCAGGTGCTGACCTCAAGATTCCACATTCACACCAAACTGAGGGACACCTTTCTGTTTTCTCTACCAGGCACCGCCTAGAATCCTTCGATCTCGCTTCAGGAAGAAAAGTACCTCATCCTCAGCCACCGAAACCACGTGAGTGAGATGAGCCAACAGCACCGGATCCACAGAATGTTTCTTCTCTGCCTTAAAGAGCTATTCACTAATAACACAGAAATCCGCAAGCTGGGTGTGCTTTGAGTGTGCAGCCTCACAAACATGGCCTTTTCTCTCTCCCCTTCCACTTTTAAGGATTTCTTTTTTTCCCCCTTTATTTTGCTGGGGAGAGGCTAAAGGGAAAGGTAGTAGGGGTGGGGGTGGTGACCTTTAAGTCTTCTGAGGTTGGTAATTTTCCACAATTGGATTCTCATTATAGACAGCAGTGTGTTAATTAGAAAGATAAGAGAATCACCCCTATGCCGCTGAGATGTACATTTGTAATTTATCTGTTGCATACTTAGTTTTTAGTCCTGTAAATGCAAACAAAGCATTTTTTAAAACTTTCTTTGTTCTTGATACTAATACTTTGAACTATGATGTACATATTTATGGCTTTTGGCTTTTAATATAATGGACTTGCAAGGGCTGCCAGAGGTTCTGACATGTAAGAAAACTGCAAAAACAAATATAGAAAAATATTTTGATTCTAGAGAACATCTCAGATGTGCTTATAAAGCTTCCAAATACAACTCCAGTAAGACATCCCTTTCCCTGCAGGAATGTGGTCTATATTCTTTAGATAGTTGTTTAGTCAAAAGACCAGACAAGTTACAAACTAAGAGAAACAATATTTCACAACACAGTAAAGTGTGATGAGAGGTCAGGGGAACACCCTAGGATAAGAGAAAAGTCACAGGAAGCTCATCTCCTCCCTGGATTCTGGATTAGGAGCTTCTGAATCTTTTCCAGGGATAGGCAGGTAGCTCACCCTTGGCGCAATTTCTTGAGGATGGGAACGGGTAGAGCTGTTGGAAGGAGTAATTCTGTGCTTGACAAAGGACAATTTCTCCTTCATCGTGACCAGTGCTGCTGATTTCCCCAGACAGAGGAGCTTACACTCTGAGCACCTTGTTTTAGTGAACTCTAGCGAAACTTGTTTAGCTTAGCAAAAACAAACACACAAAAAACTGAGAACTGTGCTGTTTCAGATACACCATAACAAACATCTGAAACACATGTGTAACCATCAAATGGTGGGCTCTAGAATGGTTTCCGAGCTTGAGATCTTTATGGGTCACACTTGCTGGTCAGACCCAGGAGCACCTGTGGCTCACACCTTCTGTTCCCCTCCTGGCCTGTGCAGAATAGAAACAGCAGACTCACACTCAGTGGGCACTACAGGCCTTATCAGACGTTTTATACAAGACTGGATTGCTTAGTAGGGGAATAAGGCACTCTCTGAGGGGGCTTTCCACTTAGATTGAGAATTTTATTTGAAAAGAATCTGGTTTAAATAGCACTGTAGTCCGAGGTAGCTGCTCTCCCTGCTGAGAGCTGAGCCGAAATGTAAGAATAATATATTTGTGCTTCGAGTTGGTGTTTTCTTTCAGTGTAATGCATGCAGTGGTCACAACCCAGTTACTCATAATATTTGGATTGTATTTGTTCGTGGATATGCCCAGAAGACTAGATAATTAGTGTTATATACCACATAGAACTGTCAATCAACTATAAACAGGCCCAATTAAAAACTGTTCCATTACTACGCAAACACATATTAGAGGCCTTTGCTGATGATACATTAGCTGGACCTTCGCCACCCCAGAAAGGGTTTAATTTGAAGCTGATTGTTGCCAGATATGCATATTGGAATCCCATCTACCCATAGTTCCTCTGAAGGTGATTTTGTAATTTGCAAAAGAGTATAGGAAAATATACCTAAAAGCAAATTTGTGGCTGAGAGGATAAAAAGAGGCTGTTTGCTCATTTTCTGTGCCCCACACTCACCGATACCTAAATCTGTTAAGGAAGACCGAAAATGTTTTCTTTGTGCTCAATGAGTAGTTCCAGACGGAAGAATAATACACTCTTTAAAATATATTTACCTGTTAGTTGGAAGTACCCAGAATTATCAGAAACAAGAGCAGGAAAAAAAAAAAAAGCTTACACAGCTTCTTAGCAATTTTTTTTTTTGCCATAACAATAAATTGCCTTTAGCAGCAGTTTAAAATCCTATTGTGAACAAGCTATATTTTCACCATTTTACAATGGAAAGTTGTGACAAGTACAGGTTATCAAGTTTGCACTTAACTATGCCAAAAAAAGTTTGAAGCGCTCTATTCTCAGACATGCTATATTACTTCTCATTCAAGATTGAAAAATATGAAGGTATCCAAACTGCTGTCTTAATGTAAATGTAACTATTTTTCCTTCAAGTGTTGACTAGGGAGTCGGTTTCTCTCTTAAAGACACTCACTGTACAACTGAGAGCAGCTGTCATATTTCTGGCAAAATGTGTTTACGTATCTGACAAGCTGTACATTTGTGTATGAACTGACATAAAATGTGAAAGCCTGTAAGTGTACATGTAGTGGTGTGGTGTTCTGTCTAGAGGATACAACTGAATGTTTTTAATTTGCTGACTTACAGACACAGGCTGTTTACAAAATGCTAGCTGGAAAGTCTGTAATGTTCACGTCATAACTTTTAGTTAATTGCCATTGAGCACCTGTTCTGAGGAGGTGAGATGTGGACTTGTGCTTATGAACTGGAGAGTTTACTCACAATCCCTCCTGGCTTTGTGTGAATAGCTTGCTCACTTTGCTGGCCTTTGAAATGTGTTCTCTATGATAAGCTGTCCATGTGTTTGTGATAAGAGTGCTTGTCAACCATGACCATCTTTGAGCCTTCCTAGTCTTCCACCTGGCACAGTATTTGAAATGGCAAAGGATGTGCTTCATCCTCTAACAGTGTACACTCCCAGAGCTGATATTCTGGATTGTGACTGTGCACATTTCCTCTAGTTCATTTCTGTACTCCCTATAGAACGATCTGTAATAAAATAGTATACTGGACTGTGCATCAAAGGGATGTAAAATTACAGTATTCCAAAGGTTGAAGTTCTGCTGTTTTGTTATAATGCCTGATACACATCTTGAATAAAGTCTTAACATTTTTCTTTTAAAAAACATCTTTGTAATGTTGGGCTTAAAAGGAAAAAGGAAATACTTTTTTTCAAATATGGGAGGTAGCAAGGATTAGAAGCTGAGTGCTCAGCCATGGACTGGCCTGGTGACTTGGCCCCATGCCTGCTGCATAGGATGTTGAGAGGGTAAGAAAATCAGATGATATAAGTGTTTTGAAAACCAGTTCATCACACAACTGCAAACCTGAAAGTATCACTTTTATTTTACATTTAAAAAAATCATCAGCAGAAACTAGGTAGTCGTGAAAATAGAATAGTCCACTGGTAGAGTTTCAATTGTGCAAACAGACCTTTGGTCCATCATTTTTCTTCTCTGAACATTTCTTCATCTACAAATGGGGGAGTGCCTGTGCAGGTGACAACAGGGTGGTGAAGGGCCACTGTGGGTGGAAGGGATGCCCTAAAACCTGCTGCAGCCCTTACCTTTCACATCTGAACAGGCAGACTCAAACTTCATTGGGTGGCCACAAAGACTTGGAAGCTCAAAATTTGAAACATCAAAATACAGACCCAATTTCTTTGCATTTTTAGTCCTATAATTCTAGGTTTGACAAAACCACTGTAAAATAAAGCAGCAGTAAGCAAAGAAGCAGATTCAGAGGACTAAAAGCAGGAAGAGATGGGAAAAAAAGCCTGGAAATCCATTCATTTGTTTATTTACTGAGCCTGGGCCAATGTTGACAGAACTAGGATTATCCAGGTTAAGAGTTGGCATAGGACAGAAAAGCAAAGTAATAAAATTTGACCATCCTGCAAGAATCGAGGCCACATGTTTTGCTACAATTAAGGACGGAAAGAGCTTGACAAAAGATGTGGGAGGCAATGCAAAATGCTCAGACTTCACAGAGGAAATCTGTCGCCGAGTAAAAGATTTAGATTAATGCTTCTACAACTGGTATTTGCATCAGTCACTCTAAATGGACACCACATAAACCTCTATTTAGAATACCTACGTATGTATGCATTGGTTTGCTTGTTTCTTGACAGTACATTTTTAGATCTGGCCTTTTCTTAATGAAATCTGTGCAAAAGATGCAGGTGGATGTCCCTAGGTCTGTTTTCAAAGAACTTTTTCCAAGTGCTTGTTTTATTTATTAAGTGTCTACCTGGTAAACGTTTTTTTTGTAAACTCTGAGTGGACTGTATCATTTGCTATTCTAAACCATTTTACACTTAAGTTAAAATAGTTTATCTTCAGCTGTAAATATCAGGATACAGAATTAATAAGAGAAAATGTCTAACTTTTTAAGAAAAACCTTATTTTCTTTGGTTGTTGAAAAACATAATGGAAATAAAACAGGATATTGATGTAATAGCACAAAATGACACTCTTATAAAACTAAACAGGCACGAGAGAAATTTCCTGGGAAAGTTCACATCAAAAAGAGTGAATGTGGTATATTTCTAAATGATATGGAAAATAGAGACAGATTTGTCCTTTACAGAAATTACTGATTATGAATAAAAACTTCAGATCCGAGAAATATATAATGAGAGATATAATTTTTGTTAATGACAAAGGTAATATATTGGATACAAAAACAAACACAAAAAGCCAAATTGGTACAGTGTTATGAAGAAGTGTTTATTTAGTATTTATAGTACCAGATTACAGTCACTTGTTGATTTATATATGAATTTTCTTATGTTGTTAGAAGACTCAGGGAAATACACAGGATCCCAAGGAGTGAGACTGAGATTCTGGGTCTTACTAGCTGTACTTTGGGTAATTTATTTAACCCTCTCTCAGCTTCAGTTTCCTCAAATATAAATTAGGGCTTAACTAATCATTATGTCCTTTGTAAGACTGGAAATATGGATTAGCAGTTAGATAGATATGTATGTACCTAGTTTTGTAGATACGCTGGGACATAGTAGGTGTTCAATAAATTATACATACACCCAAATAAACAAACTATGCATATGTTATAAATTATACATATAATCGAACATCATTTAGGTAAGCTTTTTAATGAAAGACATTCATTGTCTTTCATTTATTGTCAGATTATAAAATCAGTGTTGATGATAAGCCCTCCTACCCAAAAAACAAAAATCGTACGTATGAAATTCCCTTTCCCCTAAGTTATGTGCCTGTCAGCCGTCCCACTTCAGACCATCTTTGGATGCTGAGGCTCTGGTTGCCAGTCCTTATCTCTATCCTCCTGTCCCTGGTCTAGAGGAGAAACGAAGGTGCTCTGAGGCCCCTGTAACAGAGACCCTTGTCATCTATATTTGCGTTAAAGAAGTCATGGAGGCTGTGCAAAAGTCTCCTTCTCCCCAACTTCTGCAGACACCATTTCCATCCCACTACCCAGAGGTACATCAAAGGGCAGGAGCCAGGCAGGTGACAAAGATGTGGAAGCCTTCTAAGTGGTTGGCTTTGCCGTCTCAGAAGTGCGAAGAAATGAAAATCCATCAAAACAGAATGCCATTCCATGTTTCAGGCTTTTACCTTACCTCAAATCAAATGTCTGTTCTTTATTTATTGCTCCCATAAACAGACACGCACTTGGACTTCTGGTTGTAGAATATTCTATTGTTATCCTTTCTCCTTTTAATAAACACACACTACTTTCAAGGAATCCCCCTAATAATCCTGGCCTGACATGCTGCAGAACTTCAATTTCATAATTTTACTAACAGAGGAATTTCATCTTATCACCAACTACTACATTAAAGTTTCTGAAACAGTAATTCATACATAATTCTATTTAATAATGGTTTTCAAAGTACTTTGCTGTTTGAAAATGTTTCCCACGTGATTCTGATGGGAGAGTTGGGAACCACTGCCCTAGACTGTAACCACTCAATTGAAGAGATGCTTCCCTGCCCACTTCAAGTAAACAATGCTTAACTCTTTCATCATTTCTAAAACAACTGAGATTACTTTCTCCCCTTAGTTTCTACAATGATTGTTGAAAATTTGTGGGAAAAGTTTATCCTTACAAATGAAAACATGAAATCTGAAATGGATAAACTAACTTTTAAGAAATACATATCCTTACCTGAGAAGCTGAGGCAGGAGGACCACCTGAGCCCAGGAGTGCAAGGCTTCAATGAGCTATGATTGCACCACTGCACTCCAGCCGGGGCAACAGAGCAAAACTCCTGTCTCCAAAAAAAAAAAATACCTATCTTTCAAAACTTGCATAAAAGGCCCTTGTCTTCACTTGTACAGCCTCTTCTGTTTCATGAATGAGCATGCTGAAGGGCTCCTCTCCTCTCTATGAAAAAGTGTTGTTAAAATAAATGACAAGTGTTATGAACACAATGAACCTGGTGTGTTAGACGTTAAGTGTGCTGCCACCCCATGTGAACCTCCAAGTGAAATTGCTCACATAACTCTTTTTTTGCTGCATGCAAACTTGCTAATACAAAGCGGGCTAGGGTGGGCTCCCGACTTAAGAACAGCCAATCCCTGCTCTAGACAATGACCCAACCAGACCTAGTATAAAAAGGTAGTCTGGCCCAGTTAAATTTCCTTGGCAACTGGACACTAGAGACGGGAGCTGAAGGTCACGACGTAGAAAAGAACCTCAAAGATGCAAGTTAAAGTTATTCCAAAGGAACAGAAACTGTAAGTATGCAAAAGCTGTGTAGAGAAGTTGGTGAACACAAAGAGAATGGAGTTAACAATGTAAAAAGAAGCAAGTCACATGCGTGGCAGAGCCTAAGCCTAAACATCCACCTGCCCCTGCTGAGGAGCACCACCCAATTTCTGCTCTTCCTGAGACTGGGGGGTGATTTCTGGGTGGGAGATGGGGTTGGTAAGGTGGTTCCTGAATTCCCAGGCACATATCCTTAACATAATGTCATACTGTTTGAGCTAACTTGTGGCTTTTGAGTCTTCTTATGTTTGTCCCACTTGAGATTCCTTGCAACTAAAGGAGCCTAACTGAAACAACTAGTTAAGCCAATACCATTTGTTAAAAATAATGCACCATTCTAAATTTCTGTTTCTCTAACCAAATCTGGCAAAGTCTGATCCATTAAGTTTTACACTTTTATAAGTTTAATGTTGTCACTGTATGTTTACATATTCATTGGTACAATTTACATCAAGTTTTGTACTTATCCATTTTTGCAAAGATATCATGTACACAAAAATACATATCCAATAACTGAGAAACAAGTGAAACTTCTAATCTATACTTTCAGGTTTGTTCGATCATGATACTTCTGATAAGGATCATCGACATACCAGTTTCGCCTCTTCCAGAAGGACGTCGTCATCTTATCTAAGAGTTTACTCTGGGTTTTATTGCAGAACACAAATTCCCTCAATCGCTTTTTTCTTGCAGGTGTCTTTTTCCATAATTTTTTCTTATAGCCAGCCTGTCAGATATTACAAAGAAATGTAAAACATCATATTATGTATGAAACAACAGGTATCTTCACAACTCAAGGTTTATAGACCCAATAAGAACAAAAACCACACTTCCACAGGGCCTGGAATATTTCTTGGAAAGATGTGATTCTTTATTGGGGGGGGGCGGGATGGAGAAAGCATGTGTAGTTTGAAAAGAAATAGTAATAAATAATATTTTAGAAAAAAATGTTACTTAAACTCACAGAAAATAAAACTAAATGTGTGTGGCTGGGAAAGTACAAGATAATGACATAGAATTATAATCACTAACTTAATAGGTATGATCTTACTATCTCTTCAGCAATCTTTAACAACGTACTATTATTCTTATTTTACATCTTTAAAAAAAGAAACCATTGATTAGAGAAGTAGCAGACAGAGGTCTAAGGGCTAATAAGAGTTCTTTTTTTGTTTTGTTTTGAGAAACTCCCAGGCTGGAGTGCAGTGGCGTGATCACAGTCACTGCAGCCTCTACCTCCTGGGTTCAAGTGATCCTCCTGCCTCAGCCTCTCATATAGCTGGGACCACAAGTGTACACCACCATACCCAGCTAATTTTTAAAATTTTTGTAGAGATGAGGTCTCACCATCTTGCCCAGGCTAATAAGAGTTCTTAACCACTGTCTTTCCTAATGTAGAGGAGGATGCAGTGCTGGCTAGGTAACAACATTAATATTTCTTAAGCTGAGTATTACAAGAGCTGAGAAGCACAGTTCTCAAATATATTGCTTCATTTATTCTTTTCACACACAAGGGACCAATTTTTATAGGAAGTACTTTTCTAAGGAATTATGAATATGGTAAGACTATTATTAGGAGTGGTGAAGGAATGGTTAACCCACATATTTAACCCAGAACTTTCATATACACCCATACAGGTATTATTAATTTTGAATAATTAATTTTTAAAGACAGGAAAGGAAAATTAGATTGAATATAAAAACTATAATCATAGCCTGTTTAAAGTAGAAGGGATCTTAGGTGCCATCCAGCTTAACATCTGGCTAAAACCACACAGTGAGCCCTTGGGTCCTTTCAAGCCAAGGGTTCTTTATGGCACAATACCAACTGAACAAAACCATGGCTCTTTGCTGAGAATGTGCCTTGGGTTTCTGACATGTCTTAGTATCATCACTGTGACCATCAACTTCTATAAGGACAGTGATGAAATTAGGAAAGGTTATTTAATAGTTCTGGTTTTAAAATGCTAGAAGTTAAATTTTTGCTACTCACTGTTTACAATTTTAAATGCAAACATTCAAAGCCAAATCTCCACATCTGTGTAATAATTTTATAGTTTGTAGGCCAAACTGGGTTACTATGGATCTCTGATGTACAAACACTTAATTTGCTGCCCTGCCCATTACCACCAGTATGCTTTAAAGATTATTCACAGAATGGAACCACTATGAAAATGCTTGAATTTTTTTACACAGTCTGTAGATTCAAAAATGGAAGGAGGGAATAAATAAATATCAAGGACTGCTGGATGAAACCGTGTCACGGAAGATACTTTGTTTTACACGTTAGTATGAATTCATCTACCCAGATTTTTTGTTTTTCTCTGAAAATTAGATTTTGAAGAGGCAGGGCATTCTATACTGGGTATACTTTCGGGAGCCCTGAACTACTGAAGCTAGGTATTATGATCGGAGAGTATGATCGGGTTCTTTACAGTAACATGAGGGCTCCAGAGCCCAGTGAGAGGGACATGGAAAGGAAGGCAAGGAAACCCACCCATTTCATTCTACCTAGGGCTGGAAGAGGACCTGGAAATAATTGGTATAAAAACAAAGTGGGGGCTAGGTGCCACAGCTCATGCCTGTAATCCCAGCACTTTGGGAGGCTGAGGCACGTGGATTACTTAAGGTCAGGAGTTCAAGACCAGCCTGGCCAATATGGTGAAAACCTGTCTCTACTAAACATACAAAAATTAGCCTGGCATGGTGGTGTATGCCTGTAATCCCAGCTACTCGGAAGGCTGAGGCAGGAGAATGGCTTGAGCCCGTGAGGCACACGTCACAGTGAGCCAAGATTGTGCCACTGCACTCCAGCCTGGGCAACAGAGTGACACTGTCTCAAAAAAAAAGAAAAAACACACACACACACACACACAAGGGAAGAAATGTTTCCAGTGGTCTCAAATTCACAAAACTCAGAAATTAGACCTTTAGTTTAGCTGCTTATGGATTATATGAGCTTCTGCTGACTGGTGTAGGAAACTACCCACCAGTGTTTCAACAGAGATAAGAGCTGAGAGTTCCAATCAACCCATTTATCTACAAATTTAGGACTGTTTATAAAACGGGAGAATCCTTTCAACCTTTCAAACATCAAGAAAGTTCTACCAACTATTTTATTTTTACAGGGAACCAAATTTTGATTTTTAAAGATTTAATTTCCAAGTAATAAAAGTGAATTACGATTTGGGCAGTTACTATATCTCAAAAATGGTTTTGCAAAACTGGTTGGTCTTTGGCTGCTTGCTTTCTTCTTTTTTGAGATGAAGTCTCACTCTGTCACCTAGGCTGGAGCGCAGGGGCGTGATCTTGGCTCACTGCAACCTCCGCCTTCCAGGTTTGAGCGATTCTCCTGCCTCAGTCTCCCAAGCAGCTGGGATTACAGGCACCTGCCACAACGCCTGGCTAATTTTTCTATTTTTAGTAGAGATGGGGTTTCACCATTTTGGCCAGGCTGGTCTTGAACTCCTGACCTCAAGTGCCTTGGCCTCCCAAAGTGCTGGGATTACAGGCGTGAGCTACATACAGTGCCTGGCTGAATTCTGTTTCATTTTAATCTGCTCACACTCCTTTTTTGTTTGAGATGGAGTCTAGCTCTGTCACCCAGGCTGGAATGCAGTGGTTCGATCTTGACTCACAACCTCCACCTCCTGGGTTCAAGCAATTCTCTGCCTCAGCCTCCTGAGTAGCTGGGATTACACGTGCCTGCCACCACGCCTGACTAATTTTTGTATTTTTAGTAGAGACGGGGTTTCACCATGTTGGCCAGGCTGGTCTTGAACTCCTGACCTCGTGATCCACCTGCCTCGGCCTCCCAAAGTGCTGGGATTATAGATGTAAGCCACCACGCCCGGCCTCACACTCCTTTTTCAATTTAGTAACAGTGTGAAGACCCACCTTTCTCCTCACCCATAGGCCACAATGAAGTCGAAGAAACCTATAGATGACAGCTTTCACAGTCTTTCTCTTGCCTTTTCTTGTACTGAAGTATGTTAGAGATCTGACTGGTAGCTTCAGGACACTTGGAAGCACGGGGGCCAATCTAAAAATATATTAAAAAATTTTTAGTATATAATCAGACTGATTAAAGGATTAAAATTCATATCTATACTGAGAAATGACTGCGCCAATGGGATGGAACTAACTTTTCATACACAATATTACTTCCAATGACCCGTGATATTAAGCATAAATTAGAATAGCAACCATCACCAACTCGCAAGTCTTCTAAAACCTACCCCCTCAATTCCTGTAAAATAATTCATTCTATTATCATCGCTTGATTTCTTATCCATCTTCCCACCAGATTGCAAACTCCTTGAGGACTTCAATTTGTTTACCTTTGTGTCCTTTTTGCCAACTACAGTGCTAGGCACCCAGGTGTGTTTAACTGGATGTTTGCTGACTGAATGACCAACACACGCACCCCATCCTTACAAACTGAGCATCTTGTGCACCCTCTACTTTGGATGACAGCTTCCATGCAGGAAAGCACACATACAATATCAGAAGCATGCTGTATTTGGCATTTTCCTGCCGCAGGCGCCTAGATACATGGATGTCAGTCAGAGTCTCCCACTCAATCAAGCAGAAGTCTACATAATTAACTGCAGGTAGGCAAAGAATACCACCTACTTCTAGGATACCTTTGCAGGCATGAATATCTTGGAAAGTTTGTCTAAGCATCATGTTTATTGAAATATACTCTACCAGTCAGGCACAGTGGCTCACGCCTGTAATCCCAGAACTTTCCAGCTACTCAGGAGGCTGAGGCAGGAGAATATATACCCACAAAGAAATATACTCTACCTATTAAGGATCTCTGAAGTATGCCCACATGTCAGGTTCCTCTCAGATGTGGTAAGTCTGGGAGTGGAGGAAACAACTGGTGTCTGAATATGACTAAAGCGTCCAGTGGACAATGCAGAAATAAGAGAGGCATTCTTGACACAGTTGCGATAGGTTGAAGATGCCAAAATATTCAGGGGCCGTAGGATTCCTGTAAAGATAGGAGTGTATATACTTAATATAATACTCCAAAGTATGCATCCAGATATTAAAAATTAAGAGATGTATCAATGCCACCAAGTATTGAACACAATTAACGTGTCCTGAGCATCAGACTCATCAGTGAAGCTTTTACCACTTTACTAAGGTATAACCATAAAATAATTACCGATTTTATGTATACAATTCAACAATTTTTGGAAAATTTAGAGAGCTGCACAATCATCGTCACAATCCAGTCAGATGTTTGCTAGCTCTATGTCCAGTACTAGGAAAAAAAGATGTGTGTAACATTTATTCCCACCTCCCAGATCTTACACTCTGGTGAGACAGAACTCCCATACACAGTACAATGGCAGGCCAGGGATGCACTCAACAAGAGTGGCGAGAGAAAGATTCTCGAAGGAAACAGAAGAGGCACTTGAGTTCTCTAGAAAGTGAAAGTGCTCTAGAAAGTGAACAGGCCCTGTAGTCCCAGCTACTGGGAGGCTGAGGCAGGAGAATGGCGTGAACCCAGGAGTCGGAGGTTGCAGTGAGCCAAGATCGCGCCACTGCACTCCAGCCTGGGCGACAGAGACTCTGTCTCAAAAAAAAAAAAAAAAAGAAAGTGAACAGACCCTTAGAAGAGGAGGAACACATTTCAGGCAGGACGAACTTATGCAAAGGCATGGGGACTTTTACAAATACAGGTGACCCTTGAACAGCATGGGTTTTAACTGCACAGAGCCACTTACACACAGATTTTCTTCAAAAAAAGTTATACCTAGTGTGCCTGCCTTTCCAGTCTCCCCTTCTACCTCCTCCACCTCTTCTTTCTCTGCAATCGTTTTTTTTTTTTGCGCAGAGACAGCAAAACCAACTCCTCCTCAGCCTACTCAATGTAAAGATGATGAAGACCTTTACGATGATCCACTTTCACTTAATGAACAGTACCCTATTTCTCTTTCTTATGACTTTCTTTTCTCTAGCTTGTTTCATTGTAAGAATACAGTATATAATACATATAACATGAAGGATATATGTTTTTAAAATTCTTTTTTTGACGCAGGGTCTTACTCTGTGGCCCAGGCTGGAGTGCAGTGGCACAATCATAGCTCACTGCAGCCTTGACCTCCTGGGCTCAATTCATCCTCCCACCTCAGCCTCCCAAGTAGCTGGGACTACAGCACGTGCCACCATGCCTATTTTTGTAGAGACAGAATTTTGCCATGTTGCCCAGTCCAATCTTGAACACCTAGGCTCAAATGATCCACCTGCCTCAGCCTCCCAAAGTGTTAGGATTACAGGTGTGAGCCACCGTGCCCGGCCTCAGAATGTTAATCAATGGTTTATGTTATTGGTAAGGCTTCCGGCCAACAGTAGGCTATTAGTAATTAAGTTTTGGAGGAGCCAAAAGCTATACTCGATTTTCAACTGCTTGGGGGTTGACACCCTACCTGCTGTGTTGTTCCAGGGTCAACTGTACATGTATGGGTTGAGGACCAGACCTGCCTCAGAGGCTGAGACTGCTCGCCTGACTATCAGAGACGCCTTGGGAGAAGTAGTGGGCAGTGGGGTGGAACAGGTCAGAAGGCAGATTTCAGACAGCCTAGATGTGTGGTGTGGATGAAGTCCTCTTATCAGTCCTTCCAACTATGGCCAGACTAATAGTTCATGGCTGCAAATCAGAATCATTCGTGGAGCTCTGACTCCACCCATAAATTCTGACTGAAGTCTAGTGTGGGACTCAAAATTGTGCATTAAACAAGTTCCACAGGATGATGAAAATGTCCTCAGAACTTAAAGTATAAAAAAAAAAATGCGGGCCGGGCGCGGTGGCTCAAG
>NW_012112919.1:7571295-7577271 GCF_000951035.1 Colobus angolensis palliatus | reverse complement strand
AAAAAAAAAAAAAAAAAGTCCTACAGCTGGAATGTGGTAATGGTTGTACAGCTTGCTAAATTAATTTAAAAAATCATAAAACTGTACACATAAAATGGGTAATTTTATGGCATGTAAATTCTACCTCAATAAAGTTGGTTAATAAAAATACTCCAGCCCGGCAAGGTGGCTCATGCCTGTAATCCCAGCACTTTGGGAGGCTGAGGCAGGCGGATCACCTGAGATCAGGAGTTTGAGACCAGCCTGACCAAAATGGAGAAACCCCATCTCTAATGAAAATACAAAATTAGCTGGGCGTGGTGGTGTGCGCCTATAATTCCAGCTACTCGGGAGGCTGAGGCAGGAGGATCACTTGAACCTGGGAGGAAGAGGTTGCAGTGAGCCGAGACCGCACCACTGCACTCCAGCCTGGGCAACAAGAGTGGAACTCCATCTCAAAAAAAAAAGAGAGAAAAATACTCCACCTGAGTCTGATGCTCAGCTGGGACTTAGAACTACTCTTCTATTTTCTACTGCACTGATTTCAGATAATAAATGAGGGGCCATGTTGATACAGAAGTGCTAGGATTTGAATCAGATGATTTGGGCTCATATTCTAGCTCTATGACTTCCTTGCTATGTAACCAGGGGCAAGTTACTTAACCTCTCTGTGCCCCAGTTTCCTCAAATTTAAATGAAGTTAATTATGGAGAGATAATGAGACTTGAATGAGATGAAGCATGTAAAGTGCCTGGAGGAGCAGCACAGAGAAAACATTTAACAAATGCTAAAGGCAGATAATAAAGAAGAGGGATACTTAGCAAAGATGATACAGGTTGAATATCTGAAACGCCTGTGACCAGAAGTATTTTAGATTTTTTTAAATTTTGCATAAAGGAGATATCTTGGAGATGGGACTCAAGTCCAAACATGAAATTCATTTGTTTCATATACATCTTACACATATAGCCTGAAGTTAATTTTATACAATGTTTTAAATAATTTTGTGCATGAAACAAAGTTTTGACTGCCACCCATCACATGAGGTCAGGTAAAGAATTTTCCAGTTGTGGGCTGGGCATGGTGGTTCACGCCTGTAATCCCAGCACTTTGGGAGGCCGAGGCAGACAGATCACGAGGTCAGGAGATCGAGACCATCCTGGCTAACACAGTGAAACCCCGTCTCTACTAAAAATTCAAAAAAAAAATTAGCTGGGCGTGGTGTGGCGGGTGCCTGTAGTCCCACATACTCGGGAGGCTGAGGCAGAATGGCATGAACCCAAGAGGCAGAGCTTGCAGTGAGCTGAGATTGTGCCACTGCACTCCAGCCTGGGCAATAGAGCGCGACTCCGTCTCAAAAATAATAATAATAATAATAATTTTCCACTTGTGGTGTCATGTTGGTACTCAAAAAGTTTCAGATTAAAGATGCCTAACCTGTATATTAATATGTGGCCATCAGTAATAACAGGGCCGGGTGTGGTGGCTCACCCCTGTAATCCCACCCCTTTGGGAGGCCGAGGTGGGTGGATAACCTGAGGTCAGGAGCTCGAGACCAGCTTGGCCAACATGTGAAACCCCGTCTCTACTAAAAATAGAAATATTAGCTGGGCAGAGTGGCGCGCACCTGTAGTCCCAGCTACTCGGAGGCTGAGGTAGGAGAATTGCTTGAACTCAGGAGGCAGAGGTTGCAGTGAGCCGAGATCATGCCACTGCACTCCAGCCTGAGTGACAGAACGAGACTCTATCTCCAAAAAAGAAAAAGTAACAATTTGCAACTGAAAAGGGTAGTATAAACATTGGTGCAGAAAACTGATGAGAGAGCCCTTACATAGGGTCTTGGAAATCAAATAAATAAGTTAAAGAACTGAAAAGATGTGCAGATGTAATAAGGCAGGAGGTAATCTTTGGAAGATTAAGTGCATTGGAGGACTGTAGACAAGAAAATGTTCCAATTTTCATAGGTCATCAGATTTTGGTATCTCTTAGTTAAAAAATTTTTTTTAAAAACTAAGAAATTCTTTTGTTCTCAATTTCTATGAAGATCCTGAGGCTGCATAAGACATATTTATCAATTTTCACAAAAACCAAGCTGGGAACGATGGCTTGTTAACGTATTTGTGAAGAGACAGAGTATCAGAACTCCAAGTGATCTCAGTAAGAGAGAAAAACGATCAAAACCAACAAGATGAAATCAGGAATAAATACGCTGAAGTTAGAGCAAATGGTTACGGGAACAACAGGAACTGGGAACTTGGTTGAGAGCAGTTCATGGGAAAATATGTGGGGAGGCTCTATCTACTGCACCTTCTGGTGGACCAATCATGTGATTAAGCCTGTGAGGGAAACCTAACAGACTAGCTTTGTTAACAAAAGTGCAGTACATCAAGGGAAATAACTAATTTCCTTCAGTCCTCTGCCCCTGACTGGGCATTTTCATACAGACTAATCTACTCTAAACACACTCTTGTATAGAGAACACAGATGTTTTCACCAAAGAAGTAACACAAAACCAGAGCTTTGAAAGAGTACGAAGAGACAGAGGGAAGAGGATGTACAAAGGTGACGATGTACATTTGGGGAATCACATTGGCCCTATGTGGCATGAATCAAAGGAATGAATGGGGGACATGAACTGCACTGGATGGGAGTGGAGCAGAGTGTGACAGTATTGAAACCAGGAGTCTTCAAGATTTTTGATCCCATGTTTCCTAAAAGAATTTTGAAAAACTGGCCAGGCGCGGTGGCTCACGCCTATAATCCCAGCACTTTGGGAGGCCGAGGCGGGCAGATCATAAGGTCAGGAGATCGAGACCATCCTGGCTAACATGGTGAAACTCTGTCTCTACTAAAAATATAAAACAAAATTAGCCAGGCGTGGTGGCAGGTGCCTGTAGTGGGAGGCTGAGGCAGGAGAATGGCATAAACCTGGGAGGCGGAGCATGCAGTGAGCCAAGATCACAACACTGCACTTCAGCCTGGGTGACAGAGCAAGACTCCATCTCAACAACAACAACCAAAAAAAAAGAATTTTGAAAAACTACGCTTTCACAAATACTTAATATCTAAAATATCAAATAGTTTAAGTTGTTAAAAAGGCTATAATTTCCAGCATATTTAAAATACTGACATTTAAAAATAAGCTGTCACTTCACTCTTTAAATTGTTTTCAGTAGAATCTAAATTAATAGTAAGTTGATAACTACCTACATCATCTATTTAAAAATTACAAGAACTATAAATTCAAGTAGATGAAAAATAACTTTTCATCAAAGGGCACTCCAAAATAATGTAAAAGACAAGCCTGAATGAGAGAAGATAAAGGACACACATAAATGAAAAACAAAAACAAAACAAAACAAAAACTAAATAAGACAATCCAATAGGAAAATGGGCAAAATATTTAAGTGGATATTTCATAATGGAAATTCAAAAAGCCAATAAACATGCGTAAACACACTACAGCTTGTTACTAATCAGAGAAATGCTTATTTAAATCTCAGTGAGATACCATTACAAAGCCACCAGATTAACAAAAATTTGTAGGTCTGACAATATCAGGTATTGGTGAGGATGTGCAGCCCCAACACTTTGGCAATATCAGGCAATGCTGAATATATACATATTCTCTGACCAGGCAGTTTCACAGCGAGTTTCACACACACCCACATCCTTAGAAACAATTAGACTCATGCGCCAGGACAAGATCAATCAGCTTTGTACATAATTGCCCCAAACTGGGAATGGAGAATTGTGGAACAGTCATACAATATTATATAGCAGGCCGGGCGCGGTGGCTTATGCCTGTAATCCCGGCACTTTGTGAGGCCGAGGCGGAGGCGGGTGGATCGCCTGAGGTCAGGAGTTCGAGACCAGCCTGACCAACATGGAGAAACACCATCTCTACTAAAAATACAAAATTAGCTGGACGTGGTTGCGCATGCCTGTAATCCCAGCTACTCCAGGGGAATCACTTAAATCTGGGAGGCGGAGGTTGCAGTGAGCCAAGATCGTGCCACTGAACTCCAGCTTGGGCAACGAGAGAAACTCCATCCCCCCAAAAAATAAAAATAAAAATAAAAATTATATATCAATGAGAAAGCATTACAACTACGCAAAATGAATGAATATCACAATGTAAAAGACACTAAAGTGTATATACTTTATTCATGTGAAGTTCAAAACCAGACAAAACTATGTTCTTGAGAGATGCATATATAGATGCTAAAACTACTATCGGAAAAATAGGCAATCTAATAGTAACTATAAAAATGAGAACAGCGTTTATATCTGGGGGGGGAAGTAGAGAATTTTGATACACAGGGGACAGGTGGTGCACTGTTTTGACCTGAGTGTTAAACAGGTGTTTGCTTTAGAATTGTTAAACCATTCATGCATACTATATAAAATTTTCTTCGTATGTATTATATTTTGCGAACACAACAAATACTTCACATAAAAAAAGCTTTTCTCTAACGGGAAAATTTACATCGTTGCTTTTTCTTGACTGATCTCGTATATTCTCCCACAAAATGTTATCCTAACTTAATATATTTTGTGTGAAAGTAACTTACTGAGCATCTTACGGTATTTAGATGATTTTTAACTTTGTGCAACAAGTACTTAACGTGACGGCAACTTAATTTAGTCGCCTTTACTTCTGCTATCTCTCAGTCAAGAAGTTCTCATGCCAGCCCTTGTGCCGGGGGCTGTAGTTAAAAATTAAATTGGCCTTCAAGCTTACCATGTGTCAGGCACTGCCCAAGACGCTTTACGTGCATTATCTCATTTAATCCCTAGGTAGGTGGTATGACCCCCATTGTAAAGGTGTATAATCTGAAGTTAGGAGAAATTAATTCTCAAGGTTAAAGGTCCAGAATGGCGGGTCCTAGCCTCCAAATCAGAAAGTTAGGTGAGACTTTTTGGTCTCCCTCGCCCCCTCCGTTCCAGTTTCTCTGGCTTTTTTTTTTTTTTTTTTTATACTTTAAGTTCTAGGGTACATGTGCATAACGTGCAGGTTTGTTACATATGTATATTTGTGCCATGTTGGTGTGCTGCACCCATCAACTCGTCTCTGGCTTGTTTTCTAGGGAAGAAAAAGCTGGTAAGGAAGTGGAAAATGCGGGACACACAGGCCCACGTGAGTCCGAGACAGGGAACCTGGTACAGGCTGCCGGTCACACCACCCCAGAGAAAATTGGGCTCAACCCTCTTATCTTAAATAATGACCCTTTTTGCTTGTTAACCTCCCTCTGAACGCCCATTCTATCCCGCACCAGTTCCCCCTCCTGTGAAGGCAAGCATGGAGTATGTCGCTCTCCACTGACCTGAAGCAGCTCTCACCGCACAAGCAAAGGCAAAGGAAGCCATCTTGCCACCCTCGCCTACGGCGGCCGCTTTGGGTTTAAAAGCACAAGCGCAAAAGGGAATGAAGGGAAAGCAAGGAGGCGGAGTCAAGAAAAAGGAAAATAACAAAGGAGTTGTCCACTCAACCTTTATTCAATGATATCTGCCGGGTTCCGCTCTTCGCCGCTGTAAAGAGAGTGCCTATAGAAGGTTCCACAAAATTTATTATTTAAAAAAATTCTTGGGGCCGGGCACGGTGGCTCACGCCTGTAATCCCAGCACTTTGGGAGGCCCAGGCGGGCGGATCACGAGGTCAGAAGTTCGAGACCAGCCTGGCCAACATGATGAAACCCCCGTCTCTACTAAAAATACAAAAAGCAGCCGGGCGCGGTGGCAAGTGCCTGTAATCTCAGCTACTCTGGAGGCTGAGGCAGGAGAATCGCTTGAAACCGGAAGGCGGAGGTTGCAGTGAGTCGAGATCGCGCGACTGAAATCCAGTCTGGGCGAAAGAGCGAAACTCCGTCTCAAAAAAAAAAAAAAAAGAAAGAAAAAAAAAAAAAAAAAAAATTCTTGCCGAGAGCGGTGGCTCACGCCTGTAATCGCGGCACTTTGGGCGGCCGAGGCGGGCAGATCACGAGGTCAGCACATTAA
>NW_012112919.1:7564406-7571245 GCF_000951035.1 Colobus angolensis palliatus | reverse complement strand
AAAAAAAAGAAAAAAAAAAATTCTTGCCGAGAGCGGTGGCTCACGCCTGTAATCGCGGCACTTTGGGCGGCCGAGGCGGGCAGATCACGAGGTCAGCACATTAAGACCATCCTGGCTAACACGGTGAAACCCCGTCTCTACTAAGGGGTACAAAAAATTAGCCAGGCGTGGTGGCACGCGCCTGTAGTCCCAGCTATTCGGGAGGCTGAGGCAGGAGAATCGCTTGAACCCGGGAGGCAGATATTGCAGTGAGCCGAGATCGAGCCACCGCACTCCAGCCTGGGGTACAGAGCGAGATATAGGGTATATTACCTTGGAACACTATTGTTGCCAACTTGATCTCCCACCTATGGTGGCCACTTTGAGTCCAAAAACAGGCACATACGCTAGACAAGTATATTGAGACATTCATAAAAGCTCTTTGAATTGGCAATGGGAGTCATTGCACACTGTTTTTTTTTTTTTTTTTTTTGAGACAAGGTCTTGGGTCTGTTGCTCAGGCTTGAGTGCAGTGGCTGCAGCGATCACAGCTCACTGCAGCCTCGACCTCCTAGGCTCAAGCAATCCTCCCACCTAAGCCTCCTGAGTAGCTGAGACTACAGGCACACACCACCACACCTGGCTAATTTTTAATTTTTTCGGAGAGACCTAGCTCTCACTATGTGAGCCCAGGGTGGTCTCAATTGTTTGGTCCTGTAATCAAACATTTCTCCCACCTCGGCCTCCCAAAGTGCTAGGATTACAGGTGTGAGCCACTGAGCCTGGCCTCACTGCACATTTTTGAACAAGTGAGTGATTTGATTTAAATTTTGCTTTTTAGAGACAGGGTCTGAGTGCAGTGGTGCAATCACTGCCCCCTGTAATTCCTGGCCTCAAGGGATCCTCCCACCACAGCCTTCCAAATAGCTGGCACCATAGGTATGCACAATCATCCTCTGCTAATTTAAAAAAATTGTTTGTAGAGATGAGGTCTCGCTTTGTCGCCCACGCTGGAGTGCAGTGGCACAATCTCGGCTCACTGCAAGCTCCGCCTCCCAGGTTCATGCCGTTCTCCTGCCTCAGCCTCCCGAGTAGCCGGGACTACAGGTGCCTGCCACCACACCGGGCTAATTTTTTGTTTGTTTGTTTTTTTTCAGTAGCGACGGGGTTTCACCGTGTTAGCCAGGATGGTCTCGACCTCCTGACCTCGTGATCCACCCCCCTCGCCCTCCCAAAGTGCTGGAAGAGGTCTCGCTCTTTTGCTCAGGCAGGTCTCAAACTCCTGGGCTCAAGTGATCCTCCCACCTCAGTCTGCCAAAATGCCGGGATATGAACCAACACATCCAGTCCCTGATAACTTTTTTTTTTTTCTGAGATGGAGTTTCGCTCTGTGCCCCAGGCTAGAGTGCAGTGGTGTGATCTCTGCTCACTGCAACCTCTGCCTCCCGGATTCAAGCGATTCTCCTGCTTCAGCTTCCCAAGTAGCTGGAATTACAGGGGCGCACCACCAAGCCCAGCTAATTTTTGTATTTTTAGTGGAGAGGGGTTTCACCATGTTGGCCAGGTTAGTCTCACATTCCCGACCTCAGGTGATCCGCCCGCCTTGCCTCCCAAAGTGCTGGGATTACAGGTGTGAGCCACAGCACCCAGCTTCCCTGATGACATTTTAAAGCAAAAATATTGACAACTTGCATGTGGAGAGTGAGGACTCTCCACATAGGTTATGAGGGGTTGGGAGACTAATTTTGAGGTTTGAGACCTTGAAACTAGAGAGGTTGCTAATAATGTTCAGGTGCAAGTTGTGGCTGTGATGTACATGACTGAAACAGGATGAAAGCGTTCACTGGCATTGAGAAGTTCAAAGCCAAGGGTGTTAGAAAAGTCATCACACCGGCACCACTGGGCATGACAGCAGTGGGCAGGGAGGCAACAATTCAATTGCTAAAATTACTAAAGAAAACAGGAGACTGCTCTGGAAGCTAAGTGAAAGAGATACGAAACTGAGTATATGTAATTACTGTAGTCCCCTAAAAACCATAGAAGATATGCAAACATAACCCTTCGATTTTAGATAATTTTCAAGTCTATCTCTCCATGTTACAAGTCATAGCGCAGCCCACCTCTAGAGAGAATACATACTATAATAAATTACCCAGTTAAGACTTGGAATACTTTGCAAACTCAGTAGAAGATAGAAAAGTTAGTTTCCACGATATTGCAATAAGATGCTAATAGTATTAATTCTAACATATTAATTCTGGAGTATACATGGAGTATTAATACCACGCTTAATATTTAACATGTTTTATTTTGATTATCGACTCAATGGAATACTTTTTTTTTTTTTTTTTTGAGACAGAGCTTAACTCTTGTTGCCTAGGCTGGAATGCAATGGCGTGATCTCGGCTCACTGCAACCTCCGCCCCCCCGCCCCGCCCAGGGCTCAAGCAATTCTCCTGCCTCAGCCTCACGAGTAGCTGGGATTACAGGCACCCGCCAGCATGCCCAGCTAATTTTCTGTATTTTTAGTAAAGACGGGGTTTCACTATTTTGGCCAGGCTGGTCTCGAATTCCTGACCTCAGGCGACCCACCCGCCTCGGCCTCCCAAAGTGCTGGTATTACAGGGGTGAGCCACCGCGCCCGGCCCAGTGGAATACTTTCAACGGTGCTTCTGCGCTGACTTCCCATCTTCCAACGCATCCACAAATTGCAGCCAAAATGATGTTACTACAGTAAAAACTTGGAGAACGCAGTGTGGTTTAATCTGGAAGGAGCAGAAGCTGTGGAGTCCAAAGGACCCGTGTTCCTATCCTTGTGTCACTTGACACGTTCCACACAAGGGTCCCTACAGTGTTCGTTCACCGTCTCCAGCAATCAGGATGACTCCCCGAAGGGCCGTCAGACGAAACAAACGCGCAACCTGTGACAACTGCATTGTTTACGTAACTTTCGCCAAATCGGCTCCATCCTACGAAATATCTAGCTCACAGAGCCGGATGAGATTCTTTCTTGCTTTAATTCTCTGAAGAGCCACAGCTGTCCATTTTCCACGTGAGGCTGAAGACTGGATTTCAGAACGCTCTCCTTCCAGCCGCGTTCACCTAGTAACCCCAGCTCGGGGCTAAGGACTTGCAGCCCGGGCGCGACCCGGAAAAGGAATCCGCCCTTTTCGCCTCCTGCGCACCAATCGCCCGGAGGTGGCGTTTCCGCAGCCGGGACAGAGCCCACCCTCTAAGAGCCGCCGAGTCGGGACAGCGGAAGGGGCCGCGCGTGCGCAGTGGCATCGGCCGCGCTTCCGGTGCGCCGGGCGCGGACGCGGGCACGCACACACGCAAGCACGCCTCCACTTAACTCGCGCCGCTTCGGCAGCTTCCGAGTCCAGCAACAGTGCAGTCCGCTCGACCGAGATGCTGCGGGCCTGTCAGTTATCGGGTGTGACCGCTGCCGCCCAGGTGAGCACTGGGGCTCCCGAGGGCGCGTGAGGAGGCTGACCTAGGACTGCCAGCGAAAAACGGGGGAACCTTGGGCGCTGCCTAGCCTCCAGGACAAAGGCGAGTCTCTGGGCTACCGTCGTCGGGAGAGGCCCGGGCTGGCAGCGAGGCAGCCACCAGGGAGTTCGCCAGACTGGGATGACTTGAGGTTATTGCAGCAGCGGGGTGGGGTGTGGAGAGTAGCGGGAGGCGCGGCTTCGAGGGCGTGTAGTCCAATCAGCGCCGGGCTGCCACCGTCCAGGACCAATCCTGGCTGCTGGCGTCTGGGTCGCCGGTTGGGCGCGCGATAGGTTTTTAGTGCTGAAGGTCGACGGGGGAGAACTACAGTTCCCAGCAGGACGAGCGGAGCTGCGGCTTGTTGCATCCTTAATAAGGAGGTGCCTGGACTTCTAGCGAGTGTCCACATTTTAGGAGTCAAGGTTGTAATTATCTGTGAGGGACTGCCTTTCTTTTCGCAGCTGGGAACACTTCTGCACTATTCTTAATCCAAACAAAAGCGAAAGATTTTCCTTTGTGGAGCTGAAACTCCTGGTCTTCAAGGAAAGACAGGAGTCATGACCTTGTGGCTCATTTCTGAGATTAGGACAGGGATCTGTGTCTCCAGGCGCTGGGACTACCTTGACATTCAAGAAGCCTAAATACCCAGTTACTTTTAGTTTTGCGTAATTGCCAAAGTTACTTTCTAAAATTGAAAATAAAAAAGCCTGTTTCCATTGCTCACGATTATCAGAAAATTGATATTTTGGCAAAATGTTGTAGATAGCAAAACAAGTACTGTGACTAAAGCAGTAAGTGAACAGAATCCCTAGGAAGAGTGAGTTAGAGATCATAAAAGTCAGGCTTTGTTTTTTCAAGTTCGCTTCTCTTCCTTTTTGGAAGGGGTTGCTGCTAGGTAACAGAAGCAACCCCTTCCATAGGAAAGTGGAACGAAGCTATGTTAGTTTTCTGTTGCTACGTAACAACCACAAATTTAGCAGAACCTTACGGGTTCTGTAGGATAGAAGCCTGGTCCTGGATGATCTGTGTTCTCCCCTCCAGGTCACACAAGGCTGCAAAGTATTAGCCATGCTGTGGTTCTCATTTGGAGATCTGAGTCCTCTTCCAGGCTCATGCAGTTTGTGGGCAGAATTCAGTCCCTTGCAGTTACACGACTGAAGTCCCTTTTTTCTTGCTGCCTCTTGTCAGCCACTGCTCCCGGCTTCTACAGCCTGCCCACAGTTCCTTGCCTCAAGGCTTCCAGAGGCCATTCATAACATGGATGGCTGCTTTCGTGCAGGCTACCAGGAGCTTGCCTCTCTAACTTCCAGATTTCTTTTATTTCGATCTTTCCTCTCGACCCAGATTTAAAAGGCTTATGTGATTAGACCAGGCCCACCTGCATGACCTCCTTTTCAGTTAATGCAGAGTCAACTTTTTGGGATGCCATTTGGGAAACAAGAAAACTAATTAAAACTTGGTAATAAAAAATGAACCCTTTTATAGCTCTGAATCCAGATGTCTAAACTTCCTGAAATTGCTATCTTGTAAAATTCTTTGGTTTATTCTCACCTCATTTATTTGGTTTATTCTCATCTCATTTATTGAGATGAGGACATCTCAATCATTCTGTAGCATTTGACATCTGCTTTATGAGGCTGTTTGCACTTTTGGCTTCTCTCAAGTAATATTTTGGGTCCCATCTAGTTTTCCCTTACTGAGTCTGCTGCTTCTTCGTACCTCGAAATATACACCTTCTCATCTCTCCCTCTCTTTATAGACTCTCCAATTTGAGATTACATCAACTGTCAGAACTTTAATCCCCAAGCAGATGACTCTCCAGCCTTATCGTATTTGATTGTGCCAACTTATCCAGAATATCTCACATGTCAAGATCCTTTCCACTTTATTAAACCCCATCTTTCCTTTTTTTTTTTTTTTTTTTGGCTACGGAGTGTCACTTTGTCACCCAGGCTGGAGTGCAGTGGCGCAATCATGGCTCACTGCAGCCTTGACCTCCCGAGCGCAAGCAGCCCTCTTACCTCAGCCTCCTGAGTAGCTGGGACCACAGGCATGTGCCGCCATCCCTGGCTAATTTTTTAAAAAATTTTTGTAGAGACAGAGTCTCTCTGTGTTGCCCAGGCTGGTCTCAATCTCCTGAGCTCAAATGATCCTCCCACTTCTGCCTCCCAAAATGCTGGGAATATAGGTGTTGAGCCACTGTGCCCAGCCAACCCCATCTTCTTAAATGTCTTACTGCTTTTACTGTTGCCTCCTAGAGTCCATTCTTTAGGAGGGAATAGTAAAAGCAGTAAGACATTTAGTAAAAGGCTTTTTAAAAGGCAAACATGCAAACATCAGGTCATGCTCTTTAGAGACATCCCATCACATTCAGAATAAAATCTAAACTGCTTACCATGGGCCCTTGATGTGATTCTTCTCGTATTTCGTTTTTCTACTGCCTCACTCATATTCTCCTGGTAATCTCCAGCATGTGCCTCACTGCCTTTTCATCAGGTGTTTCTTTTGCCCTGAACTCTTCTCACACATGTTTGCTTAGCTTATTCCTTTCAGGTGTTTTTTCAAATGTCACCTTCCCTTCAGAGAGGGCATCCTGATCCAAAATAAAATTCTCACTACTCTGGCCTTCCTTGCATCACTGTATCTTTACCCTATCCTACTTTGTTATACTTTGTAGCTCCTAGCACTACCTGATGTTATAATGTGTATTTATTACACAGTTTCCACCTTTAAAAAGTAAGCTCTACAATGGAACTGTGTCCATATTGTTTACTGCTGTATTTCCAGTATTGACAATAGTCCCTGGCTCCAAGTAGATGCTCAGTGAATGTTTTATGATACATAAATGAGAGAATGAATGTGTTCATAAATTGTTTTTTAATTTTTAAAAATATTTTAGAGATGAGGTCTCATTGTGTTTCCCAGGCTGGTCTTCAACTCCTGGGCTCAAGTGATATGCCCACCTCGGCCTCCCAAAGTGGAATTTTTCTTAAATCTGCGTAAGTGGATGTGACCTCCCTTTAAACATCCCATATGTTTTCAAACCTCTGATTATATATTAAGGTTCTCCAGAGAAACAGAAACAATAGGGGTGTGTGTGTGTGTGTGTGTGTGTGTGTGTTGAGATAGGGCCTCGTTCTGTTGCCCAGGCTGGAGTACAGCAGCGTGATCATAACTCATTGCAGTCTCAATCTCCTGGGCTTAAGCGATCCTCCCACCTCACCTCCTGAGCAGCTGGGACTACAGGCTTAGGCTGCCATGCCCAGCCAATGTTTTGGACTTTTAGTAGAGATGGGGGTCTCGCAATGTTGTTCCAGCTCATCTTGAACTTCTGGGCTCAAGCAATCTCCCGACCCTGTCCTCCCCAAAGC
>NW_012112919.1:7549355-7563451 GCF_000951035.1 Colobus angolensis palliatus | reverse complement strand
GCGCGTGCGCAAAGTACTTGAATAGCCATTCATCCAAAGCAGATATACAGATGGCCAAGAAGCACATGGAAAGATGCTCAACATCCTTTGACACTAGGGAAATGCAAATTAAAACCATGAGATTGTGAAATGCAAATTAAAACCATGAAATGCAAATTAAAACCAGTTCACAACCACTAAGATGGTTATAATAAAAATGGAAAATAGCAAATTAGCTGGGCATGGCGGTACATGCCTGTAATCCCAGCTACTTGGGAGGCTGAGGCAGGAGAATCACTTGAACTTGGGAGGCGGAGGTTGCAGGGAGCCGAGATTGCTCCATTGTACTCCAGCCTGGGCGACAAGAGCAAAACTCTGTCTCAAAAACAAAACAAAAACAAATGTTGGGGAGGGTATAGAGAAATTGGAACCCTTGTACATTGCTAGTGGGAATGTAAAATGGTACAGCTGCTATGAAAAAGTAGTTTAGTGGTGCCTCAATAATTATTATTAGTGGTAGTAGTAGTATTTTGGAGACAGTTTCATTCTTGTTGCCCAGACTGGAGTGCAATGGCACAATCTCGGCTCACCGCAACCTCTGCCTCCTGGGTTCAAGGGATTCTCCTGCTTCAGCCTTCTGAGTAGCTGGGATTACAGGCATGCGCCACCACGCCCAGCTAATTTTGTATTTTTACTAGAGACAGGGTTTCTCCATGTCCTGGGTTCAAGGGATTCTCCTGCTTCAGCCTCCCGAGTAGCTGGGATTACAGGCATGCGCCACCATGCCCAGCTAATTGTGTATTTTTAGTGGAGACGGGGTTTCTCCATGTTCTGGGTTCAAGGGGTTCTCCTGCTTCAGCCTCCCGAGTAGCTGGGATTACATGCATGCCCCAGCGCACCCAGCTAATTTTGTATTTTTACTAGAGATGGGGTTTCTCCATGTTGGTCTGGCTGGTCTTGAATTCCCAACCTCAGGTGATCTGCCTCGGCCTCCCAAAGTGCTGGGATTACAGGTGTGAGCCACCGAGCCTGGCCGTGTCTCAGTAATTTAAACATAGAATTAAACATGACCCTGCCAAAAGAATAAAAAACTGGTGTTCAAACAAAAACTTTTAGATGAATATTCATAGCAACATTATTCACAATTCACAGCCAAAAGGTGAGGCAACCCAAATGTCCATTAACTGATGACTGGATAAACAAAATATGGTATGTTTATGTGATAAAATATTAGATTCAGCCATAAAAAGGAATGAAGTACAAGCTGCATATATGATACATGTTACGATGTGGATGAATCTTGAAAACATTATACCAAGTGAAAGAAGCTGGGCAAAAAGATGTACATTGTGTGATTCATTTATACAAAATATCTCAAATAGGCAGATTCATAGAAACAGAAAGTACATGGTGGTTGCCAGGGTCTAGAGAGAGAGGAAAAGGGGATGACTGCTTAATGGATGTAGGATTTCCTTTTGGGGTGATGAAAATGTTCTAAGATTAGATAGTGGTGATGGTTGTTGTACATCGTGGATGTACTAAATACCATGGAATTGTACATTTTAAAATGGTTAGAATGGTGAATTTTATGTTACGGGAATTTTGTCACACAGAGGAAAAAAAAAATAACACCTGCCACCAGGTATTTGCAGATGGCCTGAAGTATAGAGGCAGAGCTAGATACACACATACACACCCTAAACTTGAAGAGGCTTCCAATGGCCCAAGATAGGAAAATTTGATCAAAAAGACAGTAATTGCAAATGGTTGAAATCCATCATAAGTTTAAATCCATGAATTTAAAAAGGTCTGTTCTTATCAGTTATACCTGCATAACAAGCCACCTTGAGCTTGGGGTAAAATAACAGTATTTATTGGTTTACTCAGTTCTGGAAAATTTTTGCCCAGAGACCCTCATGAAGTTGCAGTCAGATAGTTACTAGGTCTACAGTCATCCCCAAGTCGTCTTTACTCTCGTATGTGGCAGTAAATAGTGGCTGCAGCTGACACCTCAGCAGGGACTGTTGGCTGGATCACCCATCTGTGGCATCTTTAAGTGTCTGGACTTCCATACACTCCGGTGGCTGGGTTCCAAGAGCAAGTGTGTAACAAGAGACAGAGCCAGGTAGAAGCTGTATCCTTTTTATGTCTTAGTCTCAGAAGTTACAGAGCATCACTTTCACTGCCTTTTATTAGTGAATTAGTAACAAAGGCCTGCCCTGTGGGAAGTGTACATGAAACTTATTGTTGGGAGAGGGGTGTGTTTCTGGAACAGCGTGTGGTACAGGAAGTATTGTTGCAGTCAATTCTGGATATTATCCTTAGCCTTCTGGAGGCAACTGACATCTCTCCCACATGCAAATACACTCACAACCTTCTCCAATACCCTCCAGAGTCTAATGCCATCAAAGCATCAGCATTAGGAATAAGATCTTGTTATCTAAATCAGATCTTACTATGGATAAGGCATCTTGAATGTGGTCCCTAGGGTATAGCTTCTTAAACACTTTTCTTGGTGATCTAAAGCCCTGTAAACTAAAGAGACAAATTATCTGCTCCCCATACACTCAGCATATGGTAGTATGACAGGCACAGGATAATCACTCTAGACACTCCTATTCAAAAAGGAAGAAACTAAGAGGTACACAGCAGTCACCATTCAATAACAAGTGTAAAATTCAGCTGGTACTCTGTTTCTAATTCCTTGATTAGAGCTCAATCCTACTGCTTGGGAATGATTCTCTTCAGCTCTTTGTTCTACCCTTTGGACTCCTGGTTTTACACTTGAAGTATTCGTCCGTTTCCAGAATATGTAGCCTGTTGCAGCTGAATTGTTTCATAGCCTACTTTCTGTCTGTAGAAGTTTAAGAGTCCAAAAGCTTCTTTTCATTTTGTCCTCTTTTTCACTTTAAATATAAGCCAGGATGTTTTTTATTAATACAGTTAACAAGTTTGTGAGTTTCCTGTGAATCTTAATGGGGTCTTCTTCATTAGACGCATGATACTCACACATCTTCTCAAGATAAGCCCTTCTCCATTTTGGGCTTCCTGTGAGGCTGCTGTAGGTAACACCTTTAATCTTCTGAGTAACCTTATTGTTTTAATAGAATCTGGGAAACACATCCTTATGATTCTTAGAGGGCCTTTTCTCAAGGTAAAAAGACTCTATGAGGGGCATCTCCTTAGATCTTTCTGAGATCTCAAAGTGTCTTTTGGTCACACACTGGATTTGATCTTTGGCTTGAAACCCTTCTCTATTTGAGAATCTATTTGAAAACAAGAAACAGTTTTATTTTTGAACCCACCGAATCCTGACTCTTTTTTTGTTTGTTTGTTTTTTGAGACAGAGTCTTGCTGTGTTGCCAGGCTAGAGTGCAGTGGCGCAATCCTGACTCACTGCAACTGTGCCTCCTGGGTTCAAGCAATTCTCCTGCCTCAGTCTCTCAAGTGACTGGGACTACAGGTGCGTGCCACTGTGCCCAGCTAATATTTTGTATTTTTAGTAGAGACAGGGTTTCAGCATATTAGCCAGGATGGTCTCGATCTTCTGACCTTGTGATCTGCCTGCCTTGGCCTCACAAAGTCCTGGGATTACAGGCATAAGCCACTGCGCCCGGCCCAGTATCTACCTTATTCTTTATGTTTGGGCTCATCATCCTTGCATGCCTTAGATGTGGGTATTCAGTAAATGTGCTTTAGAACTCTGGTCCCTCCTGTTTTTGTTTTCTTTTTTTTTCCTCAGACCTAACACCACCTTTCTTCTGTTAGTCCCAGTGTTGCATCACCAGGCCCAACCTTTTTGAAGTGGTCATTGAGTTGGAGGACATGGGCTTTCCAGCTAGCCTAGCCCTCTCTCAAACTACAAACCTGGAAGTGATCATTTATATATGGAGTATCTTTCCTGCTTATAACTTGAAAGAAGAAGAAGAAACATTATTATTCTGGAGGATCAACCACGCCAGCTTATTTAAGACCAAGTTTGATAACTCAGCTAGTTTAGGATTGAACTTGTGTGTGGACATGAGCTATCATCTTCTAGAATTCCTTCTTTCTGTTAGGATTATGAAACATTATGTTGCTCAGTGATAGAGATAGGCAGCCAACCGCACGTGCTAGAAAGTAGTTTAGTAGATCATGCGGCCAGGTGTTTGCTTCTACCCTTGCTAGAATCCTCTTTGTTATTCCTTTTTTCATATCTGGAGACCAGTAGCCTTCAAACCATTTTGAAATACATCTTACGCCTTAACTTACTACACCCAAGTGATAACATATAAAATATATTCACATATGTGCAGGGAAAGCTAAAGTATCAAGTTCCTGCTTTTGTCATATTGATAAGTATCTGCCATTTCTATAACTAAAGAGCATGTTTTTCTCCTAGAATAGAATATGTTTATACTGAAGTGTAATGCTGCTTCATTGTAAAACTGTAATGTAAAATGTAGAATTTCATGTAATGAAATTTAGTGTAATGTAAAATTTCAGTGTAAAAACTTACTCGATTTTTTGTGGGATATACTTTTTAACCTTAATGCATGATTCGTATAAACTATTTTAAATTAACAGTAGGAAAAGTTAATTTGTTGTATATCAGTCTATATTTCAAATGTAGAACTGCCCATTAACTTATGGGTGCCTTTTCGTTTGTGTGGGAGGAGTCCTTATGACAAAATCCACAAAAATGTTATCAGCTGACAGCAACCAGCAGTCTGTGGAGGAAACCTGAAACCTCTAATTAGAGTTCACACGAGGCAGCTCATATTGCAGGCTCCATGTCCAGGTTGTCATGCTAGATTGTGGTTTCTTTATGTCTTCACTTTGGTAGAGCTAAGGAACAGATGGTCTGTGTAACAACATTAATCATGGGCCGGGTCACTTGAGGTCAGGAGTTCAAGACCAGCCTGGCCAGTGTGGTGAAACCCCCACCTCTACTAAAAATAGAAAAATTAGCCAGGTATGGTGGCAGATGCCTGTAATCCCAGCTGCTTGGGAGGCTGAGGCAGGAGAGTCTCTTGAACCTGGGAGGTGGAGGTTGCAGTGAGCCGAGATCACGCCATTGCACTCTAACCTGGGTGTCACAGCAAGACTCTATCTCAAAAAAAAAAATTACGTGGGAATTGTATGTTTCCTTTTTTTTTTTTTAATATCACGTTTCTGCAGGTTAGAAGCAACAAGGCTAACCTTATATGTCTAGACAGATTGCTTTGAAACAGTGTTGTCCTTTCTATGTCATAGGTCCTTATTAATAAAAAGGAATTCCAGAGCAAAAAAGTAGCCAATATTTTGTGTGTTAATATAGGATATTTAGTTTATATTGATAGTTTAGTACTTAAGAGAGCTCTGGAGACAGACCTTATGTTTGGCAATGGTTTTTAGCTATAACACCAAAAGCACAAGCAACAAAAGAAACTAAACATAAATTGGACTTCATTAAATCTTAAATTTTTGTGCATCAAAGGGATAGTTGAGAGTGAAAAGAATGAAAGTATTCTAATGGATACTAGATATTTTGGATACTAGACCCTCATCATATCTGATGAGGTGTTCCTTTTTAGGTAAGGAACTCCTGCAACTCAGTAACAAAAAAGACTAGCCAAATAAAAAAATAGGCAAAGGGCCCAGGCTCTGTGGCTCATGCCTGTCATCCCAGCACTTTGGGAGGCCGAGGCAGGCAGAACGCTTGAGCACAGGAGTTCAACACTAGCCTGGACAACATGGTGGAACTCTGTCTCTACAAAAAATACAAACATAAGCTGGGTGTAGTGGCATGCACCTGTAGTCTTAGCTACTCGGGAGGCTGAGAAGTGGGAGGATTGCTTGAGCCTGCGAGGTCGAGGCGGCAGTGAACCATGATGGTGCCACAGCACTCCAGCCTGGGTGACAGAGTGAGACCCTGTCTCCAAATATATACGTGTGTGTGTGTGTGTGTGTGCGCGCGTGCGCAAAGTACTTGAATAGCCATTCATCCAAAGCAGATATACAGATGGCCAAGAAGCACATGGAAAGATGCTCAACATCCTTTGACACTAGGGAAATGCAAATTAAAACCATGAGATTGTGAAATGCAAATTAAAACCATGAAATGCAAATTAAAACCAGTTCACAACCACTAAGATGGTTATAATAAAAATGGAAAATAGCAAATTAGCTGGGCATGGCGGTACATGCCTGTAATCCCAGCTACTTGGGAGGCTGAGGCAGGAGAATCACTTGAACTTGGGAGGCGGAGGTTGCAGGGAGCCGAGATTGCTCCATTGTACTCCAGCCTGGGCGACAAGAGCAAAACTCTGTCTCAAAAACAAAACAAAAACAAATGTTGGGGAGGGTATAGAGAAATTGGAACCCTTGTACATTGCTAGTGGGAATGTAAAATGGTACAGCTGCTACGAAAAAGTAGTTTAGTGGTGCCTCAATAATTATTATTAGTGGTAGTAGTAGTATTTTGGAGACAGTTTCATTCTTGTTGCCCAGACTGGAGTGCAATGGCACAATCTCGGCTCACCGCAACCTCTGCCTCCTGGGTTCAAGGGATTCTCCTGCTTCAGCCTTCTGAGTAGCTGGGATTACAGGCATGCGCCACCACGCCCAGCTAATTTTGTATTTTTACTAGAGACAGGGTTTCTCCATGTCCTGGGTTCAAGGGATTCTCCTGCTTCAGCCTCCCGAGTAGCTGGGATTACAGGCATGCGCCACCATGCCCAGCTAATTGTGTATTTTTAGTGGAGACGGGGTTTCTCCATGTTCTGGGTTCAAGGGGTTCTCCTGCTTCAGCCTCCCGAGTAGCTGGGATTACATGCATGCCCCAGCGCACCCAGCTAATTTTGTATTTTTACTAGAGATGGGGTTTCTCCATGTTGGTCTGGCTGGTCTTGAATTCCCAACCTCAGGTGATCTGCCTCGGCCTCCCAAAGTGCTGGGATTACAGGTGTGAGCCACCGAGCCTGGCCGTGTCTCAGTAATTTAAACATAGAATTAAACATGACCCTGCCAAAAGAATAAAAAACTGGTGTTCAAACAAAAACTTTTAGATGAATATTCATAGCAACATTATTCACAATTCACAGCCAAAAGGTGAGGCAACCCAAATGTCCATTAACTGATGACTGGATAAACAAAATATGGTATGTTTATGTGATAAAATATTAGATTCAGCCATAAAAAGGAATGAAGTACAAGCTGCATATATGATACATGTTACGATGTGGATGAATCTTGAAAACATTATACCAAGTGAAAGAAGCTGGGCAAAAAGATGTACATTGTGTGATTCATTTATACAAAATATCTCAAATAGGCAGATTCATAGAAACAGAAAGTACATGGTGGTTGCCAGGGTCTAGAGAGAGAGGAAAAGGGGATGACTGCTTAATGGATGTAGGATTTCCTTTTGGGGTGATGAAAATGTTCTAAGATTAGATAGTGGTGATGGTTGTTGTACATCGTGGATGTACTAAATACCATGGAATTGTACATTTTAAAATGGTTAGAATGGTGAATTTTATGTTACGGGAATTTTGTCACACAGAGGAAAAAAAAAATAACACCTGCCACCAGGTATTTGCAGATGGCCTGAAGTATAGAGGCAGAGCTAGATACACACATACACACCCTAAACTTGAAGAGGCTTCCAATGGCCCAAGATAGGAAAATTTGATCAAAAAGACAGTAATTGCAAATGGTTGAAATCCATCATAAGTTTAAATCCATGAATTTAAAAAGGTCTGTTCTTATCAGTTATACCTGCATAACAAGCCACCTTGAGCTTGGGGTAAAATAACAGTATTTATTGGTTTACTCAGTTCTGGAAAATTTTTGCCCAGAGACCCTCATGAAGTTGCAGTCAGATAGTTACTAGGTCTACAGTCATCCCCAAGTCGTCTTTACTCTCGTATGTGGCAGTAAATAGTGGCTGCAGCTGACACCTCAGCAGGGACTGTTGGCTGGATCACCCATCTGTGGCATCTTTAAGTGTCTGGACTTCCATACACTCCGGTGGCTGGGTTCCAAGAGCAAGTGTGTAACAAGAGACAGAGCCAGGTAGAAGCTGTATCCTTTTTATGTCTTAGTCTCAGAAGTTACAGAGCATCACTTTCACTGCCTTTTATTAGTGAATTAGTAACAAAGGCCTGCCCTGTGGGAAGTGTACATGAAACTTATTGTTGGGAGAGGGGTGTGTTTCTGGAACAGCGTGTGGTACAGGAAGTATTGTTGCAGTCAATTCTGGATATTATCCTTAGCCTTCTGGAGGCAACTGACATCTCTCCCACATGCAAATACACTCACAACCTTCTCCAATACCCTCCAGAGTCTAATGCCATCAAAGCATCAGCATTAGGAATAAGATCTTGTTATCTAAATCAGATCTTACTATGGATAAGGCATCTTGAATGTGGTCCCTAGGGTATAGCTTCTTAAACACTTTTCTTGGTGATCTAAAGCCCTGTAAACTAAAGAGACAAATTATCTGCTCCCCATACACTCAGCATATGGTAGTATGACAGGCACAGGATAATCACTCTAGACACTCCTATTCAAAAAGGAAGAAACTAAGAGGTACACAGCAGTCACCATTCAATAACAAGTGTAAAATTCAGCTGGTACTCTGTTTCTAATTCCTTGATTAGAGCTCAATCCTACTGCTTGGGAATGATTCTCTTCAGCTCTTTGTTCTACCCTTTGGACTCCTGGTTTTACACTTGAAGTATTCGTCCGTTTCCAGAATATGTAGCCTGTTGCAGCTGAATTGTTTCATAGCCTACTTTCTGTCTGTAGAAGTTTAAGAGTCCAAAAGCTTCTTTTCATTTTGTCCTCTTTTTCACTTTAAATATAAGCCAGGATGTTTTTTATTAATACAGTTAACAAGTTTGTGAGTTTCCTGTGAATCTTAATGGGGTCTTCTTCATTAGACGCATGATACTCACACATCTTCTCAAGATAAGCCCTTCTCCATTTTGGGCTTCCTGTGAGGCTGCTGTAGGTAACACCTTTAATCTTCTGAGTAACCTTATTGTTTTAATAGAATCTGGGAAACACATCCTTATGATTCTTAGAGGGCCTTTTCTCAAGGTAAAAAGACTCTATGAGGGGCATCTCCTTAGATCTTTCTGAGATCTCAAAGTGTCTTTTGGTCACACACTGGATTTGATCTTTGGCTTGAAACCCTTCTCTATTTGAGAATCTATTTGAAAACAAGAAACAGTTTTATTTTTGAACCCACCGAATCCTGACTCTTTTTTTGTTTGTTTGTTTTTTGAGACAGAGTCTTGCTGTGTTGCCAGGCTAGAGTGCAGTGGCGCAATCCTGACTCACTGCAACTGTGCCTCCTGGGTTCAAGCAATTCTCCTGCCTCAGCCTCCCGAGTAGCTGAGATTACAGGCACGTGCCACCATGCCTGGATAATATTTGTATTTTTAGTAGAGACAGGGTTTCACTATGTTGGCCAGGATGGTCTCGATCTCTTGACCTTGTGATCCGCCCGCCTTGGCCTCCCAAAGTGCTGGGATTACAGGCGTGAGCCACCATGCCCAGCCGTCCTGACTCTTTTATGTTTCCTTTAAATTTTGCTTGAAAGCTAAACAGGTTTTTGTTTTGTTTTTTAATGCTCATCTCTGTCCTTATACTCAGCTAAAAGAAATCACTGTACTTGGAACTCTTCAGCAAAATACATCAGTTCATTAGGTATAGCTGTAGCTATGCTTAATTTTCTCTTTTCCATGTCTGTCATTACAGATGACAGTTTTGATAAACTTCTGTCAGTACGTAACAAGAATATCTTTTCCTCCAGGTTCCAAAAACTTTTTTTTTTTGCTTTTCTTTAAGCACTCACCAACAGGCTCTGCGAAGGCCATTAGGCTTCTGCTAACAGTCTCTTTGAGGTTCTTCTAGCTTCTGCCACCCCCACACCAGTCCCAGAGTCATGACCTCGTGTTTATGTTTTGTTGTAGTAGCACCCCTCTTCTAGGTATAAACATATGTTTGGTTATCTGTAGCTGTGTAACAGATCACCCTAAACTTAGTGGTATTAAATAGCAGTGTAATTATAATTGTTATCTTATATTAACAATAATAAATGTATTAATATATAAATTATGTAAGTAAAAATTACTCAGTGCTTTGAGAGGCTGAGGTAGGATTGCTTGAGGCCAGGAGTTCAGAACCAGCTTGGGTAACATAGCAGACCTGGCTCTATAAAAAACAAGAACAAAAATATTAGCTAGGTATGGTGGGCATGTGCCTGTAGTCCCAGCTACTCAGGGGGCTGAGGCTGGAGGATCACTTGAGCCCAGGAGTTCGAGGTTACAGTGAGCTATGATAATGCCACTGCATTCCAGCCTTGGCAACAGTCTCTTTAAAAAAAGAAATTATATGCTTGAAACACTCTATTTCTATATTTTCACCCCTCAGATTGTCAATGATTAAAAAAATACAATACAGTGTGTTGGAAAAAATGTGGGAAAACATACTTGCATATTACTAGAGGGCAGTTTGGCTAATTTGGCAATATTGACATGCAAATTTTACTTTTAAGAATAGACCCAAAATTGTGTATACAGTGTTACTCAGGTAGCATTATTTATTTTAACAGTAATTTAGAAAAAACCTCAGTGTCCCTCAATAGGGGCTGGTTAACAATTAAACATTAAGTAACAATGGAATGCCAAATCATAAAATCCCGTAGGAAGCTTTTCATGTATTGATATATAGTGATTTAAAATATATATCCTTGAACTTTAATAGAGAGCTGTGTGTATATTATGTTATCATTTGTGTAAAGGTGGAGAAAGTCAGGAGAATATGCATATTTGAATAAATATACATAAAAAGTCTCTGGATAAATAAGAAACTGACAGTGTCAGTTGCCTGTGGCAAGCATGGGGTGGCTGGGGAAAGAAGTATGAGGGAGATTTCACTCTATGTATATTTAAACTTTTAAAATTATTATTTAAAATAAGATTTTAAATTTAGTATTAGGAAGTTTTAACTTATAGTCAAAATACATTCTGTCAAAGGGAGGATGGAGAGTCAAGATAAAAGAAAATAGAAGGTAGATAAAGAAACATTTAAAAATACTTATGCTGGCCATGGTTGTTCATGCCTGTAATTCCATCACTTTGGGAGGCCGCAGCAGGAGAATAGGTTGAGGCCAGGAGTTTGAGACCAGCCTGGTCAACATAGCAAGACCTGGTCTTTACAAACAAACAAGCAAAAATATTATTCAAAGAAAAACTGATGTGACTTTGGGTAGTCTCAAACTCTAGTGTTAAATTTGTCCCTGATTTCCTGGAGTCGGTTATCCATTATGCTTGCTGCTTGATACTCCAGTTAGCTACTTATCCACTGTTAACAGTGCCTTAACTTTTGACCCGAATACCTATTTATACCTAGACAGATTAAAAAATGCAACCTTAAATATAATACAACTTCAGTGGCCTCGTAATATTTTCTCCCTACGTCACAAAAATGGAGTTGTTGACATATAAAAATAGATGCATTTCTGTTTATAATTTCATACTACCTGCTTTACAGAATAGAAGGAAAACACGCTTTTCTATTAAAAATGGTTAAAAAATGTTGGGAATTCTACAGGGTAGGTAATAATTGAAATACTGGGGTTTTTGTTGTTGTTGTTATTTTTTGTTTTCATTTTTTTGGGGGGAGTGGAGGGGACAGGGTCTCATTCTGTTGCCCAGACTGGACTTAAGTGACACAGTCTTGGCTCCCTGCAACCTCCACCCCCCGGGCTCAAGTGATTTTCATGCCTCAGCCTCCCAAGTAGCTGGGACTATAGGTGCATGCCACCAAACCTGGCTAGTTTTTGTATTTTTAGTAGAGATGGAGTTTTGCCATGTTGCCAAGGCTGGTTTTGACATCCTGGGCTCAAGCAATACCCCCGCCCACCCCCGCCAGCCTCTCAAAGTGCTGGGATTACAGGCATGAGCCACCATGCCAATAATTAAAATACTTTTAAATACCAGTTGTATCTGCTTTACATATTTTAAAACATCTGATTTGTTTTTTTGTTTTTCAAAATGTATCACTGCATTAGTTAGCTGTTTACCTCTAGGCTTTGGCCAGTAGAGTGTAAATTATAACTATAGAGTAATTTCATGTGTCCTCTGATGATGTGATGTATTTTCCTAAAACTATAGATACTCTTAAAAGGAAGTTTTTGTTATTCTGATATTCCTTAAATACAATTTCAGTAAAGAACCTAGAGAAAGCATTTTTCCCCTTGTTACAGCTTGATTTTTCTTTGTATTTTAAAAGAAGATACTTTTATGGATTTGATAAGTGTAAATTTTCAAATTGATAGGTATGAATGGTTTAAAGTTTATGAAAATCTTCCCCAACAGTATTTAGATGCTTGTTCATTTGCTTGATTTAGGGGATCTACATATTATTAAGAAATTTTTAGGTATATTTTACTCTTATTAAAACCAATCAGAAACCATATAGCCCTGATCATTTGTTTTATGTAAGAATAGACTAGTTATATGGGGACAGGTGTACTTGAGCATTTGCAACATTAATTAAAATGTTTTTCTTAAAATGGTTGGCTTTTAGACTAACAATATGCTAAGATAAACCAAAAATCAGCTTTTAAATGAATGCCTCTAGGAGTTGACCAGCTACATAGTTAGTTCAGAGATGGAAAACCTGGTTTTCTGGATCAGTTAGCTGAGGTTAGATCTGTCCCTTGAGTGTGTATCCTATAATGCTATGTTTTTGGCTAGACTTTGTGGATGATTTTTCAGATGTCTAAACTAAGCTTATAAAGTAAAAATAGATTTTTTTTTTGCCAATTAAGAAAACATATAGCAAATACCAATTGTATTCAAGAAATAGCATACTTAAGACTTATTTAAAGGTGCTAATTGATCATAGTCTGATAATTCTTTTTAATATTAAAAGTAATTTTATGTGAGCCTTGGGGTATAAGAAGCATCACTGCTTTTAGGAATCTATAAATATGGGATAAATTGACTTCTGAAAAAAAGTAATTTTTTGTTTAATGAAGACATTTTTAATAAAAGTGTTTTATCTGTATTACCAACCCAAAAAGCTTACCAGTTTCCTTTAACTGTATTGGTTGTGATGTGTTTTGCTTCTCTAGAGTTGTCTCTGTGGGAAGTTTGTCCTCCGTCCATTGCGACCATGCCGCAGATACTCAACTTCAGGCAGCTCTGGGTATGTAGTGTGTCTCCCTATAACCAGGCTTTTCACTGTGTGCTGCTAAGGGAGTATGTGTGTGTTTTCCTTGAATGTGGGAATAGCTGTCTAAACCTTTTTTTTTAAGGGATACATACACCGAAGCTTTGCTGTAACATTGTTGGGCTACCTTCTGGAGCATTGTTTGTAGGTAATAATTTGTTAATAATGCACCTTTTGGCTCTTTGGAAATTGGATGGCATCTGAAGCAGAGCTCTCCTTGCATGTGCAGTCTTCCATTCTACGGCAAATAGATTTATATCCAGAACTCAGCATGTTGTAACTTAAATAAGTGTTAAATTTATTTGGCATTTTATTATCTTTTCATGTTGTGACTTAAACAAGTGTTAAATTTATTTGGCATTTTATTATCTTTTTTTTTTTTTTTAAAGACAGAGTCTTGCTCTGTTGCCCAGGCTGGAGTGCACTGGCTCCATCTTGGCTCAGTGCAACCTCCGCTTCCCAGGTTCAAGCGATTTTTCTGCCTCTGCCTCAGCCTCCCCTGTATCTGGGACTATAGGTGCGTGTCACCATGCCCAGCTAATTTTTGTATTTTTAGTAGAGATGGAGTTTTGCGATGTTGGCCAGGCTGGTCTCGAACTCCTGACCTCAGGTGATCCATCCACCTCGGCCTGTCAAAGTGCTGGCATTACAGGTGTGAGCCACCATGCCTGGCTGATGTTTTATTATCTTTTGTAAAGAGTTTATTGTGTTTAGGCCAGGTGCAGTGGCTCACGCTTATAATGCCAGCACTTCAGGAGGCCGAGGTGGGCGGATCACCTGAGGTCAGGAGTTTGAGACCAGCCTGGCCATCATGGTGAAATCCCATCTCTACTAAAAATACAAAAATTAGCTGGGCATGGTGGCGCATGCCTGTAATCCCAGCTACTCGGGAGGCTGAGGCAGGA
>NW_012112919.1:7548105-7549030 GCF_000951035.1 Colobus angolensis palliatus | reverse complement strand
GGCGGGTAGAGATGGGATCTTACTATGGTGCCTAGGGTGGTTTTGAACTCCTGGGCTCAAGCAACCCTTTAATCTAGGCCTCCCAAAATGAATAAATACTATTTTTGGTGGCAACATGTTAGAACCAAATCAGGAAAAGGTAATGTGCAGATGTGGTGGTAAACTTGGCTGCTATGATCTGAATTTGCGGTAGATAAGTAGAGGCTAGAGGTCTTTGAGATGGTTACATTGGTATAGGAAAATAGGTGTAGGAGAGCCAATAAATATAAATGTATTTCCTATTTCTTTCACTTAGGTTGACTACTGGCAAAATTGTTGGAGCTGGCCTTTTGTTTGTTGGGGGAGGTATTGGTGGCACTATCCTATATGCCAAATGGGATTCCCATTTCCGGGAAAGTGTAGAGAAAACCGTACCTTACTCAGACAAACTCTTCGAGATGGTTCTTGGTTCTGCAGTTTATGATGTTCCATTGCCAAAGAAATCGGTAAGAGTTTTAAACAATATTTCAATTTATCCAATGAAATACTTTAAAAGCAAGTTGTTTTCATGTTGAAAATACAGTTTTCTTTTGATATTCTTGAAGGAGTGGTTCAGGACTTCCCGTGGATACCAAAATCCCATGGATACTCAAGTCTCAGATATAAAATGTTACAGTATTTGCATATAACCTATGTACACCCTCCCATATACTTTAAATCATCTCTAGATTAGATGTAATATCTAATACAGTGTAAATGTTGTCTAAATTTTCATTATACTTTGTTATTTAGGGAATGATGACAAGAAAAAAAAGTGTCCATGTTCAGTACAGGTGCAGTTTTTTTCTTTTATTGTTTTTGTTTGTTTGTTTGTTTTTCTTTTTTTTTTTTTTTTAGAGACTGGGCTTTGCTGCCCAGACTGGACTTAAGTGACACAGTCTTGGCT
>NW_012112919.1:7543080-7547450 GCF_000951035.1 Colobus angolensis palliatus | reverse complement strand
TTTTAGACAGAGTCTCGCTCTGTCACCTAGGCTTGAGTACAGTGGTGTGATCTCGGCTCATTGCAAATTCCGCCTCCTGGGTTCCAGCAATTCTCCTGCTTCAGCCTCCCAAGTAGCTGGGACTACAGGCGTGTGCCACCATGCCCAGTTAATTTTTGCTTTTTTTTTATTAGAGATGGGGTTTCACCATGTTGGCCAGGCTGGTCTCGAGCTCCTGACCTCAGGTGATCTGCCCACCTTGGCCTCCTAAAATGCTGGGATTACAGGCATGAGCCATCACAGCTGGCCTAAAAGTTTTTTTAAACTCTAATCTTAAATGTTTCATCATTCACACACAGCTTCTTGTAAAAAACAAAAATTCTGTAAAAGAGCATGGATTTTTGACTCTTTGGTATTGGGTATTTCTTTATGCTATGAGGCTGGACATGGCTGATCAGTTTATTCTTAGAAACTGGGTGGACTTACTCTCTAATATCTAACATGATCTAAAGACCCATCCTATAGCAAAGTTAACGTGTGGAAAAAGAACTGTCATCTAACTTCCTCCCTGTAACCCACCCCGACCATACTTTTTCAACATGTTTTTGACTAGTCTTCTACATCATTTATTCTTCTATACGGACTTTAAAATGACCATACTGACTTAGGGAGATAATTTGGCAGCTTCATAAGTTAAGGAGCAGAACCCTGTGGATTTATTCTAAAGTCTTGAATCTATTTTAAGCTTCATGACCCAGGAGAAATAGCTGAAAGGTATTCTAGGAGCATGGAGTATGGTTGAAAACTTCAGAGCAGTGTTCTTTTCTCAGTTGACATGACTTCAGATGTCGTTCTTTGTATGAATCCTTTATCCCTCCAAATAGCCTCTTCTCACTCCACTTTAGCTACCTTGGAGAACATTTCTACTTAATAACTCAGCATGTTTGTACTACACCACCTCCACACTTATACTACTCCTTATTTGCTTTTTTGTATTAAAGATAGTATACCAAGTTGTCAGGTGTAGCTAGGCCAGAATTCGTAGATTCTTCACAGGTTGCCCATATTTCATTAGCTGTCCTATCTTGTTTAATCTTCTTGCATTACCACTATCTGTACTCCTATTCCGACCTTTATCACTTCATATCCAAATTATCTTCTTAACTAGACCTGTTGCTCTCCATGTGCACACAGTCTTTCCCATCTTCCTCCCAGTCTCTACCCACCTAGATCTCTCCTAACAGAATCTGGGTCATCTTTATATCAATACCAGAGAATCTTCTAAAAGAAGTGCTATGATATTTTCATGATAACACCTATTAATGTACTTCTAGATATTTCGTGTTGTTTAAAAGAAGACCACAGGATGTAATGTTTAAAAGAAGACCACAGGATGTAAAAACTAGAGAAATCTTAGAGTCTGTCTCACCTTCTGAATAAGTATGAAGCCAGTAGTGCTTAAATGTCAACCTAGCCATTGGACTTCTTTATTTCTGTAGTTGTCTTTGCTAACTTTTAAGTTGACATTCAATACCCTTGGCAATCTGGCACTTGTTTACCTTTGCAGCCTTATCTCTGGGTCCTGCACATAAGCCCTTAGCTCTGCACCAGTTGCCCTTCATTACAAATATGTCTTTGCTTTCCTCATTTATTCCACCAATGTTAATCAAGTGATTAAAGTGTTCCAAGGGCCATGCTTAAAGAGAGAACTCAGATCTAAGATCCCTTCCATTTGTCCAACTTTTTACAGGATGGTCTCCTAACCAGAATTACTTCCTTTCCTTTGCCCATTAATGTTCTCTTCAAGGGCTGTATCCTTCACTGCATAGACTTAATTTTCTCTCCTCTGAATTACAATAGCAGTTAGTGTTCCTATTTTTTACCATTTATTCAAGCACTCTCTACTGTTAAACATTGTGTCAGCTTGTTGCTGTGCATTATATTTCATGGTAACCTTTTTAGTAGCAACATGATTTGTTGTAACATTGTCTCTATATTTACTGTCCATGCATAAAATCTTTTTGATGGACATGGAATAACACCTCCCTAAATGGTTACAACTGTTACATTCCTGGATAGAACTTCATATCATAAAAATGTCATTTCTCTCAAATATATATGTATGTCATTAAAGATAGTACCAAGGTAGTACCAAATATATATTGAGATAGTACCATATTACATTGAGACAGTACCAAATTACATTAAGATAGTACTAAATATATATGACATACATATATATGTTTGAGAAAAATGTATATGTATATATTAGAGAGAAATGATGTTTTTATGGTGTGTCTATTCACACAAAGAATTTGAATGAATTTTTCTAGATGGTGAGGAACCAGGTAATACAGTTTTAACATTCATATGGAGGAATCAATGATGTACATGACTACTCAAGAACATTTTGAAAAAGGCATGAGGAGGGGTGCTCTTCTAGATAGACTTTTTTATACTGCTACTTTAATAAAATAAGATTGTGACACAGGAAAAGAAATTAGAGGAATAGAGCAACTGAATTTGGAAATAGATCACACACACACTTTAATTGTGAGAAGGTAAATCACTAGAATCTTAAGTGAAAGTAATCTGTTAACATCTGTTAAAAATATACAACCCCTTTGACCCAGCAATTCCTCTTCTGAAAACTATCCCATAGATGTCACACTATGGTGCTTTTCAGTTAAAGGGACAGGGATGGATGTTCATTGCTTTATTTGTAGCAGCAAAGCAAAACAAAACAGGAAACAACTTGAATGACTATAGAGGAGAAGTTGACCAAATTATGGGAAATCGTTATATGAGGATGTTATGCAACTAAAAAGAATTTCTTGATCTGAAAGAGAATGTCCATGATATAGTGTTAAATGAAAAAAAAAGAGCAAGTTACAAGGTAATTTGTATAATATAACCCTATTTTGGTTTGTTTAAGGAAGTGAAACATTGTTTATGTGTATATACTTGAGCTTTTGCTCAGGAGTAGAAGGATAGATTCCAGGCTATTAGCAGTGGCTACCTAAGAGAGTGGAAAGGGAAAGGAGCAGTGAAGAGGCAAGTTAAAGCCACTGGTATATCTTGGTATTGTTTTGCTTGTTACAGTAATCATTCTTCATCATTCAAAAATTATATATATATATATATATATATTTTTTTTTTTTTTTTTGAGATGGAGTCTCGCTCTGTCGCCTGGGCTGGAGTGCAGTGGCCGGATCTCAGCTCACTGCAAGCTCTGCCTCCCGGGTTTACGCCATTCTCCTGCCTCAGCCTCCCAAGTAGCTGGGACTACAGGCACCAGCCACCTTGCCCGGCTAGCTTTTTGTATTTTTTAGTAGAGACGGGGTTTCACCGTGTTAGCCAGGATGGTCTTGAACTCCTGACCTCGTGATCCGCCCGTCTCGGCCTCCCAAAGTGCTGGGATTACAGGCTTGAGCCACCGCGCCCGGCCCAAAAATAATATTTTAATGAAAATGGAAATAATTCTAGTTTCTGGTAATGACTAAGTTCAGAACCGTCTCTGTTGTGTTTAAGTAGTCATGTTAGGGATATCTGAGTCCTACTGCCAAGTTAGGGCAAAAAGTGGAATAACATAAGTGGAAATAAAAATAAAAGTAATTTTCCCTGGCACATATCTGGCAGCCCTCTTAAATGAACAGTGTCTTAAACTTAAGGCAGGCAATAATTGGGAAAGAGGAAGGCAAGCGTTGCTTACAAATTGATATCATATATCTTATTGTGCAATTGCATGAATCCTGGCAATCAAAGAAACAAAATTCATGTATATTTTTACTCAGAGCCTTTAATAATCATTTGCTTCTAACTGCATATATACAGAAGACATCATAATTTGATTTGGAAAGGAAATTATAATAGTCTTCTTAATACTGTGTAAGTACAAGGAATGGTGTTTAATGAGAAGATCATGTGTCATGGACTTTACTGGTCACCCTAATAGAAACCTTTGTTACTATTAAAATATGGGCTGGTCATTTGGAATGAAATTTCTGGACTGTACTTTTCTAGTAATGGTGGTTTCTCTCAACTATGTTTAATAAAATATATATGTTATAGAGTGTTGATAACTTTACGTTAAAAGCCTGAAAGACTTGACATTTGAAATACTGCAAATTACCTTTTTAAAAAATAGTAGTATATCTGAAATGTTAAATAAATGTTTTTTATTTCCAAGATTCAGTCTGGTCCACTAAAAATCTCTAGTGTATCAGAAGTAATGAAAGAATCTAAACAGTCTGCCTCACAACTCCAGAAACAAAAGGGAGATACTCCAGCTTCAGCAACAGGTACTTATATTTTAACCATCTTCTTAAAATTCTAGGTAAATCTCTTCACCAATTATTATTATTATTATTATTATTATTATTATTATTATT
>NW_012112919.1:7533330-7538900 GCF_000951035.1 Colobus angolensis palliatus | reverse complement strand
TGAGCCACCATGCCCAGCCTCTTCACCAATTCTCTATCCTCTCTTCTTTCTTAGTGATGAAAGTGTCTTGCTCTAGTCCCTGCAGATATTTTTTGACTTCAGAAACTACCAGTCACCCCACCCTAATTTACAGCACTTGCCTGTTGAACTCTAACCTGTTCAGTATACATTTGAACTTCTTATGTTTCTCCTTTGTTGCATCTGTTCTTAATTAAATCACCCGACTTTAATTCAGCAGATATTTACTGTGTTTTCTGTGCTAGACATTCTTGTAAGCCCTGGGGAAATAGCCATGAACAAAACAGTTTTAAAAAATTTCCAGCTAATATTTCTTGATTGGATAAGGAGAGGGAATAAACAAGTAAAATGTATAGGACGTCAGACATTGTGGGAAGGAATACTGCAGTTTTAAATGGAGTGTGTAAGGAATACCTTACCTGGAAGGGGTTATCTGAGCAAAGATTAGAAAGACATAAGGGGGGTAAGTCATGTAAAAGGGTGGTGGGGAAAAGCATCCCAGGCAGCAGGATTAGCTGGTGTAGAGGCTTGACATATTCAAGCAAAGGGCAGATGAGGCTAGAGTGAATTGAGTAAGGGGAGAACAGGAGCAAATGAGGTCAGAGAGGGAGCAAAAAGTTTATTGTGGCAGTCCTTGGAAGCCATTGTAATAATTTTATTTTAGGCCAGGTGCAGGGGCTCATGTCTGTAATCCCAGCACTTTGGGAAGCCAAGGTGGGAGGATCACCTAAGCCCAGGAGTTTGAAAGCAGCCTGGGCAACATAGCAAGATCCTGTTTCTATAAAAAATTAAAAATTAGCTGGGGATGGTGGTGCATGCCTGTAGTCCCAGCACTTGGGAGGAAGGACCACTTGAGCCCAGGAGGTTGAGGCTGCAGTGAGCTGTGATTGCACCACTACACTCCAGCCTGGGTGACAGGGCAAGACTCTGTCTCAAACAAACAAAAGAAAATGTTTCATGTTCTGGGTGGGATGGGAAGAGAATGCTGAGCCAGGGGATTGATAATTGACTGTTACTTGGTTTAAAACCAAGGCTGGGCACAGTGGCCCACACCTGTAATCTCAGCACTTTGGGAGGCCGAGGAGGGAGGATCACTTGAGCCTAGGAATTTGAGACCAGCCTGGGCAAGAGAGGCAGACCCTGTATCTACAAAAAAATTTAAAAATTAGCGAAGTGTGATGGTACACACCTGTAGTCCCAGCTATGTGCCAGAGGCTGAGGTGGGGGTATTGCTTGTTCCTGGGAGGTCGAGGTTGCAGTGAGCCATGATAGTGCCACTATACTCTAGCCTGGGCAACAGAGTGAGACCTTGTCTCAAAAATAAAAATCAATCAATAAATAAATATATAAAATGCTACACACAAAAAAGATTGATTGATTGATAGAGATGGGCGCTTGCTATGTTGGCCATGTTGGTCTTGGCCTCAAGCAGTCCTTCCATCTTGGCCTCCCAAAGTGTGCAAAAAATTATATATTTATATATATATATATATGTATATGTATATTTTAACTCAGTTCTGTTCTTGATCACTGTGACCTTTCATCTTTGTGTTTAAAACTGTAATCTTTTTCCTGCTCACACGTCTTCCACCTCTCTTCACCTCTCTTCAAAGCAATTAAAAAATATTCTTTGTTTAGTTGCTTTCTTTTGTCTGTCTTCATCATTAACCGGCTTTTTCCTATGTTATTCTTTTTCCATGTTGTGTAAATGTCCACTTCTTATGTGTTAATATTTAATATTGTTACTAGAAGCCTTGCCTGGAATAATGTTGGTTAAAATGTGGGTGGATGCAGACAAGACTTCTTTTCTTTTGTTCTTTCCCAACCATTGTCCATTTTGTGTGAGTTTATATATGCAGTGGACAGTGCTCCTGTTTGTGTGTTATTCAAACATGTGGCAGTACAAATATTTGTGTCTTTAAGGAGTCAGATGTGAAGTGGGTGGTGATGGTAGTAAATTCCTGTCTGTTTCTCTGTTAACCTAGGAAAGTATAGATACCATGAGTAACATATGTTTATAGCACCTACAGAAGCAGCTCAAATTATTTCTGCAGCAGGTGATACCCTGTCAGTCCCAGCCCCTGCGGTTCAGCCTGAGGAATCTTTAAAAACTGATTACCCTGAAATTGGTGAAGGAAAACCCACACCTGCGCTTTCAGGTAATTAATTATTTCTATTTGTTCTTTTATGAATGATATGCTCATCAGAACTATTTAATGCCTAGGCAACACGTAGGCACTATGTATACATTTACACTAGGTTCAGGTCTTCAGACTTTCTTAGGAAATTTAAAAAATTTAAATGTCCAAATACATCTTTTTAAACAAGGAGATTAAAGACTGATTCCTATTTCTTCATTTTGGAATCATTAAGAGTAATGATAATAGTTTTAGAATTCTTACCACAAAAATGCCCTGTGTTGATACAACTGGCCAGTACAAATGATGCTGGTTTTTATATCCCTGTTAGCTATTAAAATTTTGTGCTGAAATTTGATTTCCTCTTATTTACTTTTGCTGCAAGAAGAAGCATCTTCATCTTCTATAAGGGAGCGACCACCTGAAGAAGTTGCAGCTCGCCTTGCACAACAGGAGAAACAAGAACAAGTTAAAATTGAGTGTATGTAAACCAGACAGCTTCTTAAGGATTTTGGGTCATCTCCCAGTTGCTCTCTTCTTAAACTATCAGCACAAGTTTGTCATCTGTCAGCTAGTTGTGGTTTCTTTTGTTGCTATTGTTGTTTTTTAGTGGCATTGCTTTATTCACCACCTTCATTTCATCCAAACTTCTTTTACCCAAGTGACAAAGGCTATTCTTAGTGTATAGTTGGTGAAAACTCCAAATAATACTAAAGATTATGTTAGCACTAAAGATTATTTATACTCTGGGTAACAGAAATTGATTATTTATGTTTTAACAGCTTGCCTAAAAGTCCTTTATTTATTTTTTTGAGACAGGCTCTTTTTTTCTGTCACCCAGGCTGGACTGCGGTGGCACTGTCATGGCTCACTGCAGCCTCAGCCTCCCAGGCCGAAGCCATCATCCCACCTCAGCCTCCTCTGTAGCTGGGACTACAGGTGCGCGTACCACCATACCCAGCTAATTTTTAAAAAAATTTTTATAGACACAGGCATCTCACTATGTTGCCTAGACTGGTCTCGTACTCCTGGGCTCAAGTGATCCTCCCACCTTGGACTCCCAAAGCGCTGGGATTACAGGCGTGAGCCCCTGTAACCAGCCCTAAGAGTCTTTTATTAATAATTGTCAATTTATAATTGTAAATAACTGTTTGTTAATAATTGTAAATTTATTTGTTGGAGTCAGAATGGCTTACACTGCCTTATCATCTAGCCTCTGGACTCTCTAGTAGTGCTCTCGTCTGACACTGGTGGGGCATGGACTGTTCTACACATCGCTGGTTTCCAGCTAACAAGCATATTCCTTTTTAAGTTTCAATTTTATGGTTTTTTTGTTTGTTTGTTTTTAAGAGATGGGCTCTTGCTATGTTGGTCAGGGTAGTGTTGGACTCTTGGCCTCAAGAAGTCCTCCCACCTTGGCCTCCCAAAGTGCTGGGATTACAGGCCAGAGCCACCACGCCTGGCCAAGTTTTTTATTATTATTTTTGCTGTCCTTGGTAGGTCAGGATTCTTAAATTTTTCGATGGTTTAAAAAAGGTAATAGATACTTATAAATTTATTTTTCTGTCTTAAAGCACTTGTAACATAATTTTTTGTACTGTGCTATAATATGTTGATGTCTCTGGAGGTCGTGGGATATAGCTTTTTGCTGGACAGAGAGTTGTTTAAGTACTCATGGCAACTCTTTATAGTTTTTTGATCTCCTCATCATTTGTTTTGTTCCTGTTTCCCTTGTAATGTGCTGGTTCTGCCCTACCCTGAGGAACCAAGTTTCTTAGAATAGCATAGGTGTCATTCTGTGCCTATGGCATTAGTTTTGCTACTTGGATTTGGATTTTTGTTTTTCATATTTTGTATTCTTCTGATTGTGTTACAAATATTTTAGAATATTTAATAAATGACTTCTAAGTGAAATGTTTCTTTTTTCCTACTCCTTTTTTCTTTTAGTCCTATTTTTTCTTCACTTTTCACTTTTCTCTCTTTATCACTTGGGCACCTTGAAATTAAGTTATAAATGTAAGATGGAGATGTCTGCTGTTTCAGCTGTTCTTTTCCTTGCCTGGTTCCTCTCATCTTTCATTTTGGGCAAAGTGAAAATTTTCAGAATTTTATCTGTCACCTCTTAATTCTCTCTCAAACTTGACTTTAAAAATATACATGCATGCATTTGCATGTGAAATATTTATCAAGGATCAAAGGACAGTGACTAGACCTCTGAAGAGGGCTGGAAGCAGCAGGTGCCTCCCAGCAGCCCACTTTCTGTGGCCTCCATAAAGTAGTTCACAACTACCTGTACTTGATGTCCACTGTTCACTCACGCATGCCATGGGATCCAGATACCACAGTTTCTCTCCCTTGCCCCTTTCTCTCTTTGTATCCCCTGCTCTCGTTTCACTTCTATCACTTCTGTCAATTTCTTTTTATTTTCTCCTTGTTAGTTTTCCTCTTTTATCTTGCAGAGGTACCATTTGTAGTTCATCAGGTTCCATTTGTTCATTGCTAGTTTATGCTTCTTTTGCTCGAAATCATCTTTTTTTCTCACTTGTCAAATTTTTTCTTATTTTTTGCCATGTGATATCATTTATTTTATTTATTTATTTATTTATTTATTTAGAGACAGAGTCTCACTTTGTCACCCAGGCTGGAGTGCAGTGATGCAGTCTCGGCTCACTGCAACCTCTGACTCCCAGGTTCACACGATTCTCCCACCTCAGCCTCCCGAGTAGCTGGGACTATAGGCACCCACCACCATGCCTGGATATTTTTTGCATTTTTAGTAGAGATGGGGTTTCACAGTGTTGGCCAGCCTGGTCTCGAACTCGACCTCGGGTGATCTGCCTGCCTCGGCCTTCCAAGGTGCTGGGATTACAGGTGTGAGCCACTGCACCGGCCCATTTATTATTAAATTAGTATTCTCACTAGCCTTCTTTCTTCAAATGACTTTTTTTTTTTTTTGCATTTTAGTAAATTATCTAAAATGGTTGTTTGCTTTACTTTTTGGTATTCCTGAGACAGCATATAGAAATGTGATCTTAACAGGTGCCTCTTGAACATTGGTGTCTGCTATTTCTTGAGTCCTTTTGTGGAAGAACACTGTCCATTTCAAGTTGCCTTTGGGTTTTGTTTTGGGGTTTTTTGGCCTGTTTTTTTATTTGTCTTTTTCTTTCTCCTGTCTGTTTTCTTATGTCTTATCAATATAAGTGTTTTGCTATGAGTATTCCTTCTTGCTAAGGGGATGAAAATGGGCACTTCTTTTTCCCTTTGAGTCTGTACAATTGTTGTTTAAAATGAAGAAAGCTGATGGATTTGTTGAGTTTATAGCCACAAATATGTAAAAGGGGCTATATTGTCCTAAACCTTGTTTCTCCCATTTGAAATACATTACCCTTCTTTAAATAATTTTGAGGAAAAAAA
>NW_012112919.1:7529162-7532615 GCF_000951035.1 Colobus angolensis palliatus | reverse complement strand
CTGGGCGACAGAGCAAGACTCAATCTCAAAAAAAAAAAAAAAGAAGTAATAAATCTTCATACATTTATCATCCAGACTAAATTATCAGTATTTTACCATACTTTTTTTTTTTTTTTGAGATGGAGTCTCACTCTGTCGCCCAGGCTGGAGTGCGGTGGCACGATCTCGGCTCACTGCAACCTCCACCTCCCGGGTTCAAGCGGTTCTCCTGCCTCAGCCTCCCGAGTAGCTGGGACTACAAGCACCCACCAGCATGCCCGGCTAATTTTTGTATTTTTAGTAGAGATGAGGTTTCACCACATTGGTCAGGCTGGTCTCAAACTCCTGACCTTGTGATCCACCCAGCTCGACCTCCCAAAGTGCTGGGATTATAGGCGTGAGCCACCACACCCACCCTTTACCATACTGTTAAGTGAAACTTTGATTCCCTAAATTTGAGTCTCGTGTATTTTGTTGTTCCTTTTTAAATTTTTTGGGAAATGCAATGGAAGACTAAATAGGAGAACAGCAAAAGTTTAGTCATTTATAGGGTAGGGATTTGTTTTTTAACTGTTCTTTTTTTTTTTTTTAAGCTCTAGCCAAGAGCTTAGAAGATGCTCTGCGGCAAACTGCAAGTGTCACTCTGCAGGCTATTGCAGCTCAGAATGCTGCGGTCCAGGCTGTCAATGCACACTCCAACATATTGAAAGCCGCCATGGACAATTCTGAGGTGAGCCCAGTGAATGATTAGAAGGTTTTTAGCTGTTATGAGTTGGGGGTCAAAAAGAAAAATCGGGGGTGGAGAGAAGTGTAATATTTAATAGACTGCTTTCTTCCTTATGATACGGGCTTTCTCTCACTAGAGGAAGATACCTTTTTTGTTATTGTTTTGAGACGGAGTCTTGCTCTGTCGCCTGGGCTGGAGTCCAGTGGTGCGATCTCGGCTCACTGCCACCTCCACCTACCAGGTTCAGGCGATTCTCCTGCCTCAGCTTCCCGAGTAGCTGGGATTACAGGCACCCACCACCATACCTGGCTAATTTTTGTACTTTTAGTAGATACAGGGTTTGCCATTTTGGCCAGGCTGGACTGGAACTCTTGACCTCAAGTGATCTGCCTGCCTTGGCCTCCCAAAATGTTGAGATTGCAGGCATGAGCCACTGTGCTTGGCCTTAGAGTAATTATCTTTAAAAAACGAAATGGAAAAAGCCTTTAAATTTTTTAGAATGAATTTTATACATTGTGCTTTATTTTATCTTACAACACTGGTGCAGTACAGTAATTAGTTCAGATTTGCTTTCATATTTTAATAGTGCTTAAATGTTTTTGTTGTTTGCTTTAAAATTGCTCTTTCCATAGGATAAACTTTTAAAGATACTTTTCAAACTTGACCTGCAGTGTTTTTTTTTGTTTTTTTGTTTTTTTGTTTTTTTTGAGAAGGAGTCTCCCTCTGTTCCCCAGGCTGGAGTGCAGTGGTGCAATCTCAGCTCACTGCAAGCTCCGCCTCCCGGGATCACACCATTCTCCTGCCTCAGCCTCCTGAGTAGCTGGGACTACAGGCGCCCGCCACCGTGCCCGGCTAATTTTTTTTTTGTATTTTTAGTAGAGATGAGGTTTCACCGTGGTCTCGATCTCCTGACCTTGTGATCCGCCCGCCTTGGCCTCCCAAAGTGCTGGGATTACAGGCATGAGCCACCGCGCCTGGCCTTGACCTGCAGTTTTAAGAAATAGTACAGAGAGATCCCATGTTCCCTGAAACACCTGCTATTTTAAATGTTTATGATTATTTAATTTATGCTAAACACTTCAAAGAATGAAGTAATAACATTGATTTTTCAAAATTTAATACTGGGACCCAATAAATTATTTTATAATTACATTAAGTTACTTACTATGTATAAATGTATCTCTATTCCAGGTCATTTAAGGAGTAAATTAAAGTAAAATACATAAATTATTAATCTTAAGGATCAGGATCATACATGGTCAGTAAAGTTACTATGCCGTCATAACTCTAGTTTGTAAAAAAAAATTTACACACACTTTACATTGTTTCAGTCCTATATACTTATATTACAAAAGAGTTTAATTAGACCTCTGATGTTAGTAGCAAGAAACTACAACCTTTGAAAACTTAAGGAAAATTCCATTTTAGTCAAAGTCCAAGAAAAATACTTAAATATCAGAGTTCAGTCAGCAAAGTGGAAACCACTCAGGAAATTTAATTTGCTCGTTACAGATATGGGAAGGCTAGAAGTTGCATGATGTCAGGGTGTTGGGTTCAAACCCAAGTAGACCAGTATCCCTCAGAAGGACACAGATTAGAAGCTTTAAATGCCATGTTACTACTTGGGTATAAGGGTACACAAGGTGGTATTTCGTCTTCCCAGTGCACATAATGTGTAGCACATGGTGATTAGACAGTGTAAAATCTATTGCAGTCAAGATTTTACAACCTAATGGTAGCAGTTAACAGATTAGAGTATTAGCTAATGTACAAAATAATTAGAAAAATGTATGAACACGTTTTGAAATGTTAAGAATGAATTCCAGCTTTCTTTTTTTCTAGTAGAAGCTACAGGTGCACATGTAATTTCTAGTATATGCTGAATAACTTTCACAAAGCAGTGTTTATGAAGAATTGGATTTGGTAATAGTGGGATTTAGTTTGATTGTAGAGGAATCTGTGTCTGTTACAGAGTAGGTTTTCCTTGGACTTCTGTAAGCAGGAGTACCTTCAACAAGGGTGATAAATGTTGGCCCCCAGATATGTAATTGACATTTACATGCTTTGTGATTCTATTTGGGTCGTTCATGTGGCCCAAATCAGCGTCCATTCTTTTTTTTTTTTGTTTTTGAGACAGAGTCTCGCTCTGTCACCAGGCTGGAGTGCAGTGGCATGATCTCTGCTCACTGCAGCCTCCACCTCCCAGGTTCAAGCAATTCTCCTGCCTTAGCCTCCCAAGTAGCTGAAATTACAGGTGCCCACCACCACACCTGGCTAATTTTTGTATGTTTAGTAGAGAGAGGGTTTCACTATGTTGGCCAGGCTGGTCTCGAACTCCTGACCTTAAGTAATCCACCTGCCTCCCCCTCCCAAAGTGCTGGGATTATAGGCACAAGCCGCCATGCCTGGCACCAAGTCAGTATCCATTCTTGATGTATTTTATTTTCAAGATGACTAAAGTGGGCCAGGCACAGTGGCTCATGCCTGTAATCCCTGCACTGTGGGAGGCTGAGGCAGGCAGATCATTTGAGGTCAGGAATTCAAGACCAGCCTGACCAACATGGAGAAACCCCATTTCTACTAAAAATATATAATTAGCTGAGCATGGTGGCCCATGCCTGTAATCCCAGCTACTCGGGAGACTGACGCAAGAGAATCACTTGAACCTGGGAGGCGGAGGTTGTGGTGAGCCAAGATCGAGCCATTGCACTCCAGCCTGGGCAACAAGAGTGAAACTCCATCTAAAA
>NW_012112919.1:7526877-7528817 GCF_000951035.1 Colobus angolensis palliatus | reverse complement strand
GGCTCACTGCAACCTCTGCCTCCCAGGTTCAAGCGATTCTCCTGCATCAGCCTCCTGAGTAGCTGGGACTACAGGCACCCGTCATGACACCCATCTTAGTAGAGATGGGGTTTCACCATATTGGCCAGGCTGGTCTCAAACTCCTGACCTCAGGTGATCTGCTCACTTCAGACTCCCAAAGTGCTGGAATTACAGTTGTGAGCCACTGCACCCGGCTACATAGAACATTTAAAAAGCAATACACGAAGAAAAATACAAATATTTCTTCTAAATGTGTGGGCTCTTAACCTAGAGTTGAGTCTGTAGATAGAATTCAGGTGCTCATTGAACTTGAAGGAGGGAAACATCTTTATTTTCCTGAGCCTCAAATTGAAATTTAAAACCATTTTCTTCAACTGTGAATACTGGCAGCAAACCACAGTAGTGTTAGCAGTACTGTGACCATGTCACCAGTAGAAAGCACAGATGTTTTCAGATCACATTATAGTACTTGCAGATCTCTTGAATATTATGTATGCTCATCACTAGTTCTAAATAGGGTATTTATTCTACCACTAGATCTTGTTTATTATTTCACATTTTTTTTGTTTTTGAGACAGAGTCTTGCTCTGTCACCCAGGCTGGTGGTGTGATTACGGCTCAGTGTGGCCTCATTGTGGGCTCAAATGATCCTCCCAGATCAGCCCCTCAAGTAGCTGGCACCACAGGCATGAGCCACTACGCCTGGCTGTTGTTTTTATTTTGTTGAAATGGGGTCTCCCTATATTGTTCAGGCTGGTCTCAAACAACTGGGCTTAAGTGATTCTGCTAGAGTGCTGGGATTACAGGCATGAGCCACTGAACCACGTCTAGGCCCTGAGTGTTCTGGGTACCTTGCACCCCCTCATAATGTGAGCCTCTTGCTGCACTTAGTGGTATTAGTGTTAGAGGGTTTTCTTCCTAATATATTCCCTAAATATGAGCCAGCTCTGCTTCAAAAAGTGGCAATCAGTTCCATAGCTGGAGAAAAACGTGTTGGATCTGCCTAAGATTTTCAAGGAAAACTTTTTTTTTGAGAAGGAGTCTTGCTCTGTCACCATGCTGAGTGCAGTGGCGTGATCTCAGCTCACTGCAACCTCCGCCTCCTGGGTTCAAGCGATTCTCCTGCCTCAGCCTCCTGAGTAGCTGGGACTATAGGCACCCACCACCATGCCTGGATATTTTTTGCATTTTTAGTAGAGATGGGGTTTCACAGTGTTGGCCAGCCTGGTCTCGAACTCGACCTCGGGTGATCTGCCTGCCTCGGCCTTCCAAGGTGCTGGGATTACAGGTGTGAGCCACTGCACCGGCCCATTTATTATTAAATTAGTATTCTCACTAGCCTTCTTTCTTCAAATGACTTTTTTTTTTTTTTGCATTTTAGTAAATTATCTAAAATGGTTGTTTGCTTTACTTTTTGGTATTCCTGAGACAGCATATAGAAATGTGATCTTAACAGGTGCCTCTTGAACATTGGTGTCTGCTATTTCTTGAGTCCTTTTGTGGAAGAACACTGTCCATTTCAAGTTGCCTTTGGGTTTTGTTTTGGGGTTTTTTGGCCTGTTTTTTTATTTGTCTTTTTCTTTCTCCTGTCTGTTTTCTTATGTCTTATCAATATAAGTGTTTTGCTATGAGTATTCCTTCTTGCTAAGGGGATGAAAATGGGCACTTCTTTTTCCCTTTGAGTCTGTACAATTGTTGTTTAAAATGAAGAAAGCTGATGGATTTGTTGAGTTTATAGCCACAAATATGTAAAAGGGGCTATATTGTCCTAAACCTTGTTTCTCCCATTTGAAATACATTACCCTTCTTTAAATAATTTTGAGGAAAAAAACCACTTTTTATTTTGAAAAAGTTTAGATATACAGAAAAGAAAAAGTAGGCTGGGCACGGTGGCTCATGTCTGTAATCCCAGCACTTTG
>NW_012112919.1:7522240-7526827 GCF_000951035.1 Colobus angolensis palliatus | reverse complement strand
TGGGATTACAGGCGCCCACCACCACGCCCAGCTAATTTTTGTATTTTTAGTAGAGACGGGGTTTCACCATGTTGGCCAGGATGATCTCGATCTCTTGACCTCGTGATCTGCCCATCTCAGCCTCCCAATGTGCTAGGATTATAGGCGTGAGCCACTGCGCCTGACCAAAATTTTTTTTTTTTTAATACACAATTCACATACCGTAAGAGTCACCACAAGGGAGGTTTTTGAGACTAGTTGACTTATATGTAACTAATTAGGAAGAGTAATTCTTTAGAGTAACATTTAGGAGGAATAAGGATCATACAAATATGTAAACCTGCTATTTATCCTTAAACTCTGATTTATCCTTAAACTCAAAAAGATCCTTTTGAGAATCTTTAAAAAAAAAAAAAAATCCCCTTAAAAAATGCTTATGTGGCCGGGCAGTGGCTCATGCCTGTAATCCCAGCACTTTGAGAGGCTGACATGGGCGGATCATAAGCCTTAAATTAAGAACATAAGCCTTAAATTAAGAGTTCTTACTCTGGAGAAATATTGCATATACATTTTTACCTTTGACTTTAATGTCACATGTTTCTGTGTTTAATCTTGTTGGCCTATCATATGACGATAATAGCAATTATTTATTATATAATTAAAACGTTTTGTTTAGATTGCAGGCGAGAAGAAATCTGCTCAGTGGCGCACAGTGGAGGGTGCATTGAAGGAACGCAGAAAGGCAGTAGATGAAGCTGCCGATGCCCTTCTCAAAGCCAAGTAATTACTCATGGACTTTAACAAGTAATTAGGGCCTCCTGGTGGCTTTCTTTGGGCTGGGTTTTTTTGTATTGTCTGTATAGAATAAAGAGGAGGTAGAGAAACCCTTCCTTCCCTTTTCCACCTGTGCTTGTTCTGAATTGGCATTAGGAACTCGTACAAAGGTGTAAAAAGAGAGAAGGAATAAAATATAATTAGTCCAGGCTGGGTACAGTGGCTCACACCTGTAATCTCAGTACTTTGGGAGGCCTAGGAGGCAGATCACCTGAGACCAAGAGTTCGAGCCATCCTAGCCAGCATGGTGAGACCCTGTCTCTACTAAAAATGCAAATATCAGCCAGGCGTGGTGGTGGGCGCCTATAGTCCCCGCTACTCAGGAGGCTGAGGTAGGAGAATCACTTGAACCCAGGAGGCAGAGGTTGCAGTGAGATGAGTTTGTGCCACTGCACTCCAGCCTAGGCAATAGAGCGAGACTCCGTCTCAAAATGTATATATATAAAATGAGGCCAGAATAAATTTGGCAGAAACTTATATAAAGGATTTTTTTTTTTTTTTTAATTCATGGTCTTGCTCTGTCACCCATGCAGGAGTACAGGGGCATGATCAGGGCTCACTGCAGCCTCAACCTTCCGGGCTCAAGCCATCCTCCTGCCTCAGCCCCCTGAGTAGCTGGGACTGGCATGAGCCACCATACCCAGACATATAGAGGATCTTATATAAAAGTCAGTTTTGCTTTGGATTATTGCTTAGATGATGTATCTCTTCAGATGTACTGAGATTCTGCTGTAATTTTAAGATTTTACTGGGACAGTTTGGGCAGTTTATCAGAATGTAGAAAGTATGTCACAGTCTGTTTGCCTTAACAACCAAAATAGTGAGTATGTAATAGGTATGCCACCTTGACCTTGATTCCTGGAAGTTGGCTAAAACTAGCATTGAACAAGCATACCCAGATATAAGATCAACCTCTGTTGGTGGAAACCTCTATTTGACTAAAGATCCTCATCAGCAGTATGGAATAGTTATTTGTCACTCAAAATTTTGCTGTCTTTCTTAGGAAAATATTTATTCTTAGTAGAGAAAGAAGTCTTTGATAAAACCAGCCTATCTTTTAAGAGATTTAAGGCATTATGCTCATATCACTTTGAGTTCTTTGTTTTATGGTGGGTAGACTACAGTCTGTCTGACTTACGAAACATTCTGAATCATGAGGGCTCCCTGAGTCCCAGTTAAGTATTTGCTCAGTGAGGTTTTTGGCCTTCTCCTGTGCCTTTGCCTTCCTTAGCGCTCTCTCATTGGTTGGTGAGTCAGGTTGATCCTTGCAAGAGCTGCTGTTTATTGCATGCTCATGATTCGGCCAGGCACTAAGTACTTCTCATGAATTAACTTCTCTTCCTTACACGAAAGCGTGTAGGAAATGAAAGGCTGATATGGAAGCTGAATCTGGGGATCTTATTCTAAAGTCTGGGTCACTCCATATACCATATTCCCTCTCTGGTTCACTCTAGTAAATCTAGCTTCTAACCAAGATGTTTTCAGTTGTTGATGAGAAAAGCCTCTCGTTTATTGACTCCAAAAAAGCACTGATGCTCGTCCAAAGGTAGTGAGTTAGCTCAGTTGATTGTTCACAGTCAGTTATGGATGGAACTCTCTCGCTTTAGTCTTTCCTCTCTTCTTACTATTGCACTTGACTAGTCTTTAAAAAAAAAGAAAAAGCAGTTACATTTCTTTCATTGACTTTTCGTTTTCTAAAATAAAATAGAGACATGGTTTCCCTATGTTGCCCAGGCTGGTCTTGAACTCCTGGACTCAAGTGATCCTCCTGCCTTGGCCTCCCAAAGTGCTGGGATTACAGGCATCAGCCACTACTCCTGGCCTCTTTCATAGACTTAACAATTATATACTTTACTGACATTAAAACTCTTTAATACAGTTGACAAAATCTTTGTTTTGTTGGTTTCCAGAGAAGAGTTAGAGAAGATGAAAAGTGTGATTGAAAATGCAAAGAAAAAAGAGGTTACTGGGGCCAAGCCTCATATATCTGCTGCAGAGGGTAAACTTCACAACATGATAGTTGATCTGGATAATGTGGTCAAAAAGGTATGTTTCCTACCTTATAATATTTTAAATTTTAAAATATAATCTCTTAAAGGATTTTAAGGATTTAGGAAAACAGTAAATTCCTACCATCTACCCCTCTTTTCTCCTGCAAAGTATATTAGTTGTTACTATTTTAAAAAATTTGCCTTGGCTGGGTGTGGTGGTTCACACTTGTAATCCCAACACTTCGGCAGGCTGAGGTGGGCAGATCACTTGAGCCCAGGAGTTTGAGACCAGCCTGGGCAACATGGTGTGAAACTCTGTTTCTACAAAAAATACAAAAAATTAAGTGGGCGTGTTGGTGTGCGCCTGTAGTCCTAGCTGCTCAGGAGACTGAGGTGAGAGGATGGCTTGGGCCTGGGAGATTGAGGCTGCAGTGAGCTGAGATGGTGCCACTGCACTCCATCCTGGGTGACAGAGTGAAATCCTGTCAAAAAAAAAATTTTTTTTGCCTTGGACACCAACCAAGTGGATTGTTCTGTATTGTTGATACTTTCTATAATAGGTAACATTTTTGGTTATGATTTTTGTCACTTATGAAAATGTCCATTTTGTAGCAGATCTTCTGGCTGCATTTATGTGATCTGTATGGAGGGAGGGGGCCTAGTAAGATGGGAAAGGGCCTGTCCATGGTATTTGAATAGGAATTAGAAGGAAACAAATAAGGCTTATGTTTCGTTTCTGAGCTTCAGATTTCCTTACGCATTTCTAACGAAATGTAAACAAAAGAAGGAATACTACTTCTGTTTCTTGGAATGTTTGTGGTACTTTTTGTTCAATTTATCATATACCCTTTGTATTTGCTCAGGTCCAAGCAGCTCAGTCTGAGGCTAAGGTTGTATCTCAGTATCATGAGCTGGTGGTCCAAGCTCGGGACGACTTTAAACGAGAGCTGGACAGTATTACTCCAGAAGTCCTTCCTGGGTGGAAAGGGATGAGTAAGTACAACTGAAGTAATGTTTTTTTTTTCGATGTTTTAACAACTAATCAACAAATCTAAACTTGCTTCATCTCCATCTTAGTCCAAATCCCTCTGACATGCATGCATATCTCTTTTTGTGTACAGTACACTGTTTCAGCATTTTATTTTAACCACAATCATTACAGATGACACAGCCGCGACAGTACTCTTGTAGTTTTAGCCGTGATGAACATGAGTTTCAGCTAGTGTTTAATTTCTTAATCCGTGATTGGTTTTGTTCTGATCTTTGCTGCTCAAAAAAAAAAAAAGTTTGGAATTCAAGTGAACACAAGTGACATTATAACCTTGATGCTACTGAAGTGTTATTGTATATGTATAAGTATTTTAAAAAACCTTGTTACTTTAAAAGTATTTGTAGTGAATTATTTAAAGCACACTTTATGTCTGCTCTGTGACAAAACAACACTTTGTTGGAAATGTACCTAGGGACCCTGCACTGAGAAAGGAACGAGCTGTCTGGCTATCCACATCCTCAGGCTGAGACTACAGAGAACTTTGATGCTGAAGTCGTTTCATGGTGTAACTATAGTCACATTTCCCTGAAGTTCTGTGACAGTACTGAGAATCACAGAGATCACCCGTCTCAGCAAAATTAAAATACTGTTTATTTTTATTTTATTTTATTTTTTTTTTGTTGCCCAGGCTGCAGTGCAGTCCTCCACCTCCCGGGTTCAAGCGATCCTCCTGCCTCAGCTTCCCAAATAGCTGGGATTACAAGCATGCGACACCACACCAGGCTATTTTTT
>NW_012112919.1:7465583-7520325 GCF_000951035.1 Colobus angolensis palliatus | reverse complement strand
TTCTCCTGCCTCAGCCTCCCGAGTAGCTGGGATTACAGGCGTGCGCCACCACACCCAGCTAATTTTTTTGTATTTTTAGTAGAGACTGGGTTTCACCATGTTGGTCAGGCTGGTCTTAAACTCCTGACCTCAAATTATCCATCTACCTCGGCCTTCCAAAGTGCTGGGATTATAGGTGTGAGACACCATGCCTGGCCGCCTATCGTACAACATGAAAATGTTAAACAGTGGTTCTCAACCGAGGGCATTTTGTTCCTCACATGACATTTGGCAGCACTGGGAGACATTTTTGTTTGCCTCAACTGGAGGGAGCAACTGGAGGGAGCTACTAGCATGTAGTGGGTGGAGGCCAGACGTGCTGCTAAACGTCCTGTAGTACACAGAATAGCCCCTTACAGCAGACAACTGTCTGGACCGGAAGGTCAGTAGCACCAAGGTTGAGAAACCTGTGCTAAAGAAGGGTGCCATGTAGAAAGTGAAAGTCCCTTGTGAAGCAATCTCTGAGTTGTGTCTCCATTTAAATCTTTATTAATTTATTAAATGGAGTATATATTCACAATACAAAATTTGAAAGGTATAAATGGCATTTGAAGTTTCCCTCTCACACGGTGTTCCTCCTCAGGGGCAACCGGTATTACTGATTTCCTGTGTATTTCTAGAGACAGTAATTATTCCATGATTACCCTAGCCCTCAGTGGATGTCCTCAACTCTGAAATCAGAATGCACTAAGACCTAAACCAGATTTGTTAGTACTGGTTTGTGTTATGAGGCATTTTGCTCTTATTATCATTTTTTTTTTTATTATACTTTAAGTTCTGGGATTGCTCTAAATAAATAATTTAGAGCATCTGGATTGCTCTAAATAAATAATAATAATTATTTCCCTAAACAACAAATGTCCTGATGATGTTCACTACGTCCAGTACTCTTTCTGTGTTATCTATAGCTGAGCAAGGTTCCAAACGTAATAATAGCTAGTGGTACTGGGCATTATATTGTACCAGGCACTGAGTTCTAAGTGCGTCACATATCTTAACTTATTTGAAATTCATAACAGCCTTATAAGGCAAATTTTGTTATTATCCCAATTACGTAGATGAGAAAACTGAGGCAAAAAAGTAATTTGCCCAAGGTTGGGTAGAGCCGGGATTTCATTCTCCCTCACTGGCCTCACTATTCTCTGCCAGAATGATTTGTATCAGCAGCATGGGACTCCCTTTTAGCGTTTTGAGAAGAAGAATGATGTAACCATAATAAGGAGGAAAATTTATTTTTGTGAGATTGACGGTGTAGGAGGGAGTGATGAACATCAGTTGATGTTCAGAGCCCCTTGGATGAAAAATACCAGTCTTTGGACGTGTTGAATCCAAAGGTTATTAAGAAGGTCAGGACTGGCCAGGTACAGTGGCTCATACCTATAATCCTAGCACTTTGGGAGGCTGAGGCGGGTGGATTGCCTGAGGTTAGGAGATCAAGACCAGCCTGGCCGATATGGTGAAACCCCATCTCTACTAAAAATACAAAAATTAGTTAAGCATGGTGGCATGCGCCTGTGGTCCCAGCTACTCGGGAGTCTGAGGCAAGAGAATCACTTGAACCCGGTAGGTAGCAGTTACAGTGAGCCAAGATCGTGCTGCTACACTCCAGCCTGGGCAACAGGGGAGACTCCGTCAAAAAAAAAAAAAAAAAAAAAAAAAAAAAAAGATGGTCAGGACATTCATACTAGGATGTTCAACAGCTCATCCTGAGAGGCAGTAGCTGCGACTGGCTGCACTCCCCTCTCCTGTCACGTGTTCACACTGGGTGCTTGGGATACCTGTGATGGTGGTGGGGGACATCATTCCAGCTATACAGAATGCCATTTTTTCTTTACTCTCAAATCAGGCCACTGTAGTTCTTTGTTTAATTTGCACAGGTTAAATTAAAATTTAGTATGAATTCATTATTTTAAAAATTTCCAAGAAAAACTGAATTTATTAAGTATTTGAAATGTTAAGAGAGGCCTGGAACTGAGAACAGAGAGTCAAAACTGTAATTTAGTAAAATACTGTATGAACTAATAAAAATATGAGGGATAAAAGAAAATTATAGTTTCTATGAAATGCTTAAGTTGAGGCCGGGCATGGTGGCTCATGCCTGTAATCCCAGCACTTTAGGAGGCTGAGGTGGGCAGATAATTTGAGGTCAGGAATTCAAGACTAGCCTGGCCAACATAGTGAAACCCTGTCTCTACTAAAAATATAAAAATTAGCCAGGCGTGGTGGCACACGCCTGTAGTCCCAGCTGCTCGGGAGGCTGAGGCAGGAGAATCGCTTGAGCCCAAGAGGCGGGGGTTTGCAGTGAGCTGAGATTGCGCCAGTGCACTCCAGCCTGGGTGACAGAACAAGACTCTGTCTCAAAACAAAAATTTAAAAAAAATGTTTAGGTTGCTGGGCACAGTGGCTCATGCCTGTAATCCCAGCACTTTGGGAGGCTGAGGCAGGCGAATCGCTTGAGCCCGGGAGTTCGAGACCAGCTTGGGCAACATGGCAAAACCCCATCTCTACAAAAAAATACAAAAATTAGCTGGATATGGTGGCACACACCTCTAGTCCAAGTTACTTGGGAGGCTGAGGTGGGAGGATTGCTTGAGTCCAGCACGTGGAGGTTTCAGTGATCTGCGATTGCACCACTGCACTCTAGGCTAGGCAACAGAGGAAGACTGTGTCTCAAAACAAAAAAACAAACAATTTAAGTTGATTACTGTGAAACAAAGATAAGTCTTTTAAAACCAAAACCACAATATCAATGATTCTTTTATTTTCTAAAATGTTATTTACCTTGGTTTTGTCTTGTTTTACAGTTTAAATTTTAGAAAATAGCTGTATCATTTCACTTTCCAGTATTAAAATAGCTTTTCCTGGTACTAGTCTCCGATTCCTTCTTGTTTCCTTTTAGATATTTCTGTTTAATGATCAATAACTAAAGTATGTGCATTCTTTTTTTTTTTTTTTTTCAAACTGTTCTATTTTTTCCTTTATAGGTATTTCAGACTTAGGTGAGTGTATATTTCACATTTAAAGTCTTTTGTTTTGGATATTAAAAGACTAAAGTCTTTTTGTTGTGCCTATGATTTCTTACACAAAGCCATCTAAATAGATATAAAGTAGAATTATGTCACATGATAAATCTGAATTGGATATTTTTGGCATCCGAATGCTCTCAAGAACGAAAATGTTTCATCAAGTGATTGGAATCTTATAGATGTGAAGTTGTGTGCGTGTGTGTGTGTGCACGTGCGTGTGGATAATATGGATTGTAACTGATTACTTTGGAGAATTTCAAACATTAAAAAGTAAGAAGAAAACTAAGGAACTTCCAGGACCCATCACTCAGTTTTGTAGCCATCAGCATATGACCAGTTTTGTCTCATCTATTCCCACTCCTCCTCAGCTTATATAGAAGCAGACTCAAATATCATACTCTTTCACTTGTAAATACTGTGAGTATGTTTCAAAAACATCACCATACTATTATCACACCCAAAACTTCTTAACAATTCCCTAGTCACCAAATGTCCATTCAGTGTTGGTATATCCCCTATTGTTTCATAGAATGAGTTTTTACAGTTTTTTATTCGAATTGATACCCATAAGATATTCCACGTGTTGAGTTTAGTCAGTATATCTCTTGCCCCTTTTTGTTTTTTGCTTTTCAATGTATTTGTTAAGAAATTGAGTCATTAGTCTTATAGATTTTCCTACATTCTATATTTTGCTGTTGGAGTCATAATTCTTCACTTCATCTTAGCCAAAAGACTAAGAAGAGATGGAGTCATAATTCTTTTTTTTTCTTTTTTTTTTTTTGAGACAAGGTCTTGCTCTGTCACCAGGCTGGAGTGCAGTGGCACAATTTCAGTTCACTGCAATCTCTGCCTCCTGGGTTCAAGCAATTCTTGTACCTCAGCCTCCTGAGTAGCTGTGATTACAGGCATGTGCCCCCACGCCTGGCTAATTTTTGTATTTTTAGTAGAGTCAGAGTTTTACCATGATGGCCAGGCTGGTCTCAAACTCTTCGCCTATGGTGATCCAGCCGTCTCGGCCTCTTAAAGTGCTGGGATTATCGGCATCAGCCACTGCATCTGGCCAGTGGAGCCATAATTCTCTCCCTCTTTTTTTTTTTTTTTTGAGATGGAATCTTGCTGTTTCCCAGGCTGGAGTACACTGACGTGATTTCGGCTTGCTGCAACCTCTGTCTCCTGGGTTCAAGCAATTCTCCTACCTCAGCCTCCTGAGTAGCTGGGATTACAGGTGCCGGCCATCACGCCCAGCTAAGTTTTGCATTTTTAGTAGAGACGGGGTTTCACCAGGTTGGCCAGGCTGGTCTCAAACTCCTGACCTCAGGTCATCTGCCCACCTCAGTTCAGCCTCCCAAAGTGCTGGGATTATGGGCATGAGCCACCGTGCCTGGCTGGAACCATAATTCTTAATCTGTGTATGTGTTGGTACATTTTTGTATTGAGATTTAAAAGAAACACAAACATTGGTTTAAGCCTGGATGAGAATCTTTGGGCATATTTTAAAAAGCTTTGCAGTGATTCTGATGGACAGCTCTGGTTGTTCTGTTGGAGTTTAATCTATATCATATGTGTTTAAGAAAAGTAAAAAAACTTAAGGAAAAGTCTGAGAGAATTTGAATTTGATTTTTAGTTTTAGCAGAAAAGAATCTTTAATTGGATGCCTGTTGTAACTAATCATAGTTATGGCTGAAAGAAAATATAGAAGTGATTGTATATGTAAGTTTTTTCTTTAAAGACAAAGTTAGAGTAAAGTAGAAAGTCTATTTATAATTAGTTCAGATTAAAAGAGGGTTCCTGGAAAACAACTGATTATCTGAAGGGTACCGGTACCTGAATTTTGCCAGGGGCTGAAAATATCTTATTGGGCACTAGCCAATTTCTGATTGAACTGGGGAATCTAAATCTCTTTTCATGTTAGCTAAGTTTTACGTTTGTTTACTGCTCTTAAATTACAGTCAGTTGATGCAGATTACCTTGTAATGAGGTATAATTTCAGTGTCATCATAGAATTTTAACGTGTTCTTTTGCTTAGCTGACAAGCTCTCTACTGATGATCTGAACTCCCTGATTGCTCATGCACATCGTCGAATCGATCAGCTGAACAGAGAGCTGGCAGAACAGAAGGCCACTGAAAAGCAGCACATCACGTTAGCCTTGGAGAAACAAAAGCTGGAAGAAAAGCGGGCATTTGACTCTGCAGTAGCAAAAGCATTAGAACGTCACAGAAGTGAAATACAGGCTGAACAGGACAGAAAGGTAAAAGAAATGAGAATTGTTGCCTAACATTTTAAAGTGACTCTAACTTGATTGTTTACTTCTAGAAATAATACTGGCTCCGCCAGGTGCAGTGGTTCATGCTTGTAATCTCAGCACTTTGGGAGGCCGAGGTGGGTGGATCACTTGTGGTCAGGAGTTTGAGACTGGCCTGGCCAATATGGTGAAACCCCTGTCTCTTCTAAAAATAGAAAAATTAGCTGGGCGTGGTGGCTCGCACCTGTAATCCCAGCTACTCGAAAATCTGAGGCAGGAGAACCATTTGAACTAGGGAGGTGGAGGTTGCAGTGAGCTGAGATTGTGCCACTGACTCCAGCTTGAGCGATGGAGCAAGATTGTCTCAAAAAAAAAGAAAGAAAGAAAAAAAATACTGACAGTCATTGGCTTTAGGATATTGAATATAAGTCATGCTAACTGACCTTTAGAGTGGAGCTTAGGTCCTCATTCTCCTCATGAGAACTTCTAGGAAAGGAGTGATCAAGCAGAGTTCCTTTATGTTGAGCAGATACAGAAGTGTAAGAAGGTAATAAGCTACTGGTATCCAGGATTATCTAGCTCATCTTTCCAGTGGAGCTGGGCCTCTGTCCCTTAAAGCAGTGCTAAATGAATCTTTGTTGGAGTCTATTTTTCCCTGCTAGTGTTGTTAAGTGGTTGGTGGTTAAAAATCAGGTGAAATACCTTCTTTAGCCCTCTATCTGGGCACATCATTTATTAAATAGGTGTCCACAGGCTGATTTGGGAACCTAACTACTCATCCCACCTTTGTGTCTTCTTAGCAGTACTATTGGCCACTCCCTCCTTGAAACTATTTCTTCCCTAGACTCCCTGACACCGTACTCTTCTGGCCTTTCTCCTACCTTGCTGGCCACTCCTTAACCTCCTATTCTGCTCAGCCTCTCAAATAGTGGCATGCCTGGCATTAGTTCTGAAACCTTTTCTCCATCTAAGCTGTCTCTAAGTGTTCTTGTTGAGTCCCGTGGCTTGGAAGTTTAAATACCATCTATACCTGATAAATTTCTATCTCCAGCTCTGATGTCTGCCTTGGCTTCAGGTTCCTATCCAGCAGCCTACCTGGTATCTCCAGTTGGATTTTCAGTAGTCATTTCATGCTTATCATGTTCCAAACAGATTTCTTTATTCTCTCCAACTTGTCTTCCAGCCCTTCAGCTTTTTTCTCTCTAAATAAACAGAGTTGAACAAACTACTCAGTTATTTAAGCCCAAATCATGCTTCATTGTTCCTCCATCAATTCATATTCAGTCGCCCCACAGATCCTACCAGTTCTGCATCCAACATAAATCCCAAATCTGTCCACTCTATTACTACCACCTTACCCCAAACTGTCATCTTAATAGCTTCCACAATTTTTTTTTTTTGGAGACAGAGTCTGTCTTTGTGGCCCAGGGTAGAGTGCAGTAGTACAATCTTGGCTCATTGCGACTTCTGCCTCCCAGGTTCAAGCGATTCTCGTGCCTCTCAGACTCCTGAGTAGCTAGACTTACAGACGCATGCCACCACACGTGGCTAATTTTTGTATTTTTAGTAGAGACGGGCTTTTGCCATGTTGGGCAGGCTGGTCTTGAACTCCTGACCTCAAGTGATCCACCTGCCTTGGCCTCCCACGGCGCCAGGATTACAGGCATGAGGCACCATGCACGGCCTACCCCAAGGAATTTAAACACCAAAGTGCTGGGATTACAGGTGTGAGCCACCATGCCCAGCCGATTTCCCCTTTCTTCATACCCTTCTTTCTGTGTCTGTTTACGCAGGCAAATAAAACATAGTCGAATCAGACACTAACTACACTGCTGGAAATCCTCCATGGACTACCCATTTCATTTAATATAATTCCAAATTCTTAACCAAAACCCAAAAGGCTTCTTGAGTGCTGCATGCCGTGAGCCGTTTCACTGCTCCAGGCACCTTGGTATTTTTTGTCTGTACCTTGACTATATCTTTCATCTTGGGACCTTTATGTTTTCTCTGCCTGGTACATTGTTTTGTCTTCTCTGTTTAAACCTTGAGCTCTAAGCTTAAGTGTGAAGCCTAAATGTCACCTTCTTAGCAAGACTGAGATTTCCTATCCCTTCAGTCCAAAGTAGAGCCTCTGTATCACTTTGTTATGTTGCCCTGTTTATTTTAAATGTAAGGTAGGGGAAAAGGAGGTTGAAGGGGTGTTGATGCTTCACAACAGGTCCTTGCCTGCTCAGAGTCATACGTAGAAATATGTGTCACAATCTGACATGTCTGTTTTGTTTACTTGTTTACTGTCTGCTGCCTCCATTGAGATACACACTGTGTGAGAGCAAGAAGTTCGTCTGCCCTAAGCACCATTGGATCCATACAGATAGTAGGCACTGCCTGGAACACAGGGCTGGCACTTCATAAATACTTACGCACTGACTGAATGGATTCATTGATTTATTATATTGTTTCTGAGAAAAAATAAGTTCTGAATTTCAGGTAATCAGTGTTAAGTAATTGTAAAGTGACTTACGGCTATTTGTTAGGCAAGGTATATTTTTTGTTCTATTTGGCCCATGTTGAATTTAAATTCATTTAAAAATAAGCAGTTTTCTTTGTTTAGAAGAAACTGTGTTCAATAACTCCCAGATACTTACTAATTTTCTTAATGATTCTTCCAAGTAGGTATTATTACTCACAGATGAGAAAGCGGAGATTTGAGAAGATAAATCATTTCCCTAAGGTCACACAGATGATTGTAGTAAAGCTACGCTTGATCCCAAGTCTATAGTTACTTTTCTTCATATCCTGGATTTAGTTATTTCTCAGAGGAGCATGTGATTCAGGAAGTGAGTGTTTTATATGAGAGGCAGCCTGGTGATGTGGAAAAAACCACAAATTTGGGGGTGATAGAGACCTTTGTTGGAAATCTGTTTTTTGCCACAGCTGTGTGATCTTGTTTGAGTCACCTTCCAGGGTTTAGCTTTCTGTTTCATATAAGAAGTAGAAGTGTACACATGCCCAGCACATTAGAGGGGTTCAGGATATGGAAGCTGCTGTTGTCATGGTTGATAGTGGGCTTTCTGTTTTCCTAAAAGTATATGTGGAGAATTGAAAACTAATAATTATTATGTTTGGTTTCACAGATAGAGGAAGTCAGAGATGCCATGGAGAATGAAATGAGAACCCAGCTTCGCCGACAGGCAGCTGCCCACACTGATCACTTGCGAGATGTCCTTAGGGTACAAGAACAGGAACTGAAGTCTGAATTTGAGCAGGTGAGGACCTGGACTCCCTTCAGCCCTACTCCCCTCTTCCTGACAGGATTGAACAGACTCTCCTTTCCTTTTAATGTACTCTGAGGATGTCAAAGAATTGGAAATCTCCTTGTATGTCTACAAAACTGCTTCTTTTTACATAATGGTGTACCTGTGTGTTCATGATCAGATGTGTTTTTAAAATATATATTCTAGTCATTTGGAATCTTCGGAGCTTTAAGGAGAGTTGGTAAAGGGGATTTCAGGAATGCAGACGGTAATATTTGACATGTGCATCTTCCTCCTATAGATGGCGTGGTAGTGCTTAGATTTTTATAACTGAGGTAATTTCCCAGAGATGTTAGGTTTTGAAATCCCAGTAAATTATCAGGATGCCCGTAATTATAATTTCTGTTCAAGAAATCATTTACAGTAATATTAACTTGTTACTTTGTCTTGCAAGAAGATATTGAGGTTTTCTAAGTAAAATCTTCCAGAGAATCGCAATGTATGTCAATATGAAAAGGTATTTTAAATTCTATTTGATGGATATTTTTCTGAGAAAAATTAATGGATAAGCTCTTAAATACATGTTATTGGAATAGAATTTAATTATTACGTTTAGGTTTGCAGTACAGCTACTTTACTTTCTAAGGCTGACAATTTGTGGCTGAGCACAGTGGCTCACACCTATAATCCCAGCAATTGGGGAGGCTGAGGCAGGTGGATTGCTTGAGGCCAAGAGTTCGAGACCAGCCTGACCAACATGGCGAAACCCTGTTTCTATTAAAAATACAAAAATTAGCTGGGCATGGTGGTGCATGCCTGTAATCCCAGCTGCTCTGGAGACTGAGACATGAGAATCGTTTGAATCTGGGAGGTGGAGGTTGCAGTGAGCTGAGGTTGTGCCACTGCACTCCAGCCTGGGTGACAGAGCAAGATGCTGTCTCAAAAATAAAATACAGTTGGCAGTTTGTTTCTGACTTTAACAGCCTTCTCTTGGTATGCTTCCTCTAATATTAGGTTCCATCCGTAAATTTGTAAAGAATTATATACATCAGCTGGGCATGGTGGCTCACGCCTGTAATCACAACTTTTTGATAGGCCGAGGCGGGTGGATCACGAGGTCAAGAGATCGAGACCATCCTGGCCAACATGGTGAAACCCGTCTCTACTAAAAATACAAAAATTAGCTGGGCATGGTGGCGCGTGCCTGTAATCCCAGCTACTTGGAAGGCTGAGGCAGCAGAATTGCTTGAACCCCAGAGGCGGAGGTTGCAGTGAGTCGAGATTGCACCACTGCACTCCAGCCTGGCAATAGAGCAAGATTCTGTCTCAAAAAAAGAAAAAGAAAGAAAATAATATATATATATGCATCAAATATGAGTCAGACATTTCTGAAACTTTCTTTACACAAAATGTAGGAATTTCGTGACAACTGTAAGGCCCTCTTTGCTTCAGCAAGTAGTTCCTGGAAGATTACACAGTTACGTGACATGCATTGAGTATCACTTTTTTCTGGAACTATTTTTGTTTTATTTCAGAACCTGTCTGAGAAACTCTCTGAACAAGAATTACAGTTTCGTCGTCTCAGTCAAGAGCAAGTTGACAACTTTACTCTGGATATAAACACTGCCTATGCCAGACTCAGAGGAATCGAACAGGCTGTTCAGAGTAAGCATAAGCTATGTTATCTTACAGATAATTTCCCTCAGCATAATTTATTAAAATAATTTTATAGGGAAAATGGGGTACATGTATTGACATCAGGACATAAAAATACTAATCACTCTACTTAATTGCAGTTTTTGCCATTAAAAGTAATGGCAAAATCTATATAACTAGAAATTTTATACCTTGTATGACAAACACAAAATCACCATTTACAAGGCTATTTACCCAGTACCCTTTGGCTATGTCTCATGTGCCTGGGTGGTAAGGGCTAGGGGTCAGTGTGGTCCCATGCTTGCCTTCTGCAGGCCTGGTGGGTTATCTGGAGGAAATGATTTGCCAAGTCCAACTACCAAATGGACAGTATTTATGCTGAGGCCTCCATGTGCCACATTGAAAGAGAAATGTCCTGACCATAAGGGTGTTAATAAAATGGGTTTTTTAGGATGTTGTGGAATCTTTTTTTGTCATATAACAATAAAAATAAATTCCATACTCATGGAATTTCAAGATCCAGTAGTCTGTTAAGTTCATTTGAAGTCTCTCATTTCTTTTTTTTTTTGAGACAGTCTTGCTCTGTTGCCCAGGGTAGAGTGCAGTGGTGTGATCTCGACTCACTGCAGCCTCTGCCTCCTGGGTTCAAGCGATTCTCCTGCCTCAGCCTCCTGAGTAGCTGGGGATACAGGTGCGTGCCACCACGCCTGGCAAGGTTTTGTATTTTTAGTAGACACGGGGTTTCACCATCTTGGCCAGGCTAGTCCTGAACTGACCACAAGTGATCCACCCACCTTGGCCTCCCAAAGTGCTGGGATTACAGACGTGAGCCGTTGTGCCTGGCCCTGAAGTCTCATTTTTTTTGCAGAAAATTTCTGATGGCCTTAGCATAAGTCTTAGCCTAATTTAAATAGTATGTTTCTTTCTCAACTATTAAAGGTAAAAATATGTGGATTAGATAGCATGCAGATGTGAATGACTTCTGTGTACTCTTTGACCTAGCATTGTCCTGGGTGTCACAGGAAGAGGGAAGGGAGACTTAGTTGTGCTTGTGCATGTATATCTTCCCTGTTTTCTCCATGACTTTAGTGAAAACAAGTCCCCATAAAATCATTTCATGCCTTACTGCCTGATTGATATGAAGAGGCCAGCTAGGAAAATACACCAGAAATAAGTGGTGGGGGTGGGGTTGTAAGAAACTCTTTCTGGCCTCATCTTCCACACGTGTAGATGCAGCTTGTTGAATGTGCATCAGTTCTGTGGATGTATGTCATCAGATGGAGAGAGAAATGTTTGGCTGCCGGGCATGGTGGCTCAAGCCTGTAATCCCAGCACTTTGGGAGGCCGAGACGGGCGGATCACGAGGTCAGGAGATCGAGACCATCCTGGCTAACACGGTGAAACCCCGTCTCTACTAAAAAATACAAAAAACTAGCCGGGCGATTTGGCGGGCGCCTGTAGTCCCAGCTACTCGGGAGGCTGAGGCAGGAGAGTGGTGTAAACCCAGGAGGCGGAGCTTGCAGTGAGCTGAGATCCGGCCACTGCACTCCAGCCTGGGCGGCAGAGCGAGACTCCGTCTCAAAAAAAGAAAAAAAAATGTTTGGCTTTGCCTTTTTTTCTTTGTAGGTCATGCAGTTGCTGAAGAGGAAGCTAGAAAAGCCCACCAACTCTGGCTTTCAGTGGAGGCGTTAAAGTACAGCATGAAGACCTCATCTGCAGAAACACCTACTATCCCGCTGGGTAGTGCAGTTGAGGCCATCAAAGCCAACTGTTCTGATAACGAATTTACCCAAGCTTTAACCGCAGCTATCCCTCCAGAGTCCCTGACCCGTGGGGTGTACAGTGAAGAGACCCTTAGAGCCCGTTTCTATGCTGTTCAAAAACTGGCCCGAAGGGTAGCAATGATTGATGAAACCAGAAATAGCTTGTACCAGTACTTCCTCTCCTACCTACAGTCCCTGCTCCTATTCCCGCCTCAGCAACTGAAGCCGCCCCCGGAGCTCTGCCCTGAGGATATAAACACATTTAAATTACTGTCATATGCTTCCTATTGCATTGAGCATGGTGATCTGGAGCTAGCAGCAAAGTTTGTCAATCAGCTGAAGGGGGAATCCAGACGAGTGGCACAGGACTGGCTGAAGGAAGCCCGAATGACCCTAGAAACGAAACAGATAGTGGAAATCCTGACAGCGTATGCCAGCGCCGTAGGAATAGGAACCACTCAAGTGCAGCCAGAGTAAGGTCTAGGAAGATTTTCGTAAAGTCGTATTTCGTGTCAAAGGAAATCAGCAGTGATAGATGAAGGGTTTGCAACAAGGGTCCCAGAATTGTCTAGAAATTAGCAGGTTTACAAGTACTGTTGTAAATGTTAACACCTGTTGCATTTATATTCTTTCCATTTGCTATCATGTCAGTGAACTCCAGGAGTGCTTTCTTTGCAACTTGTGTAACATTTTTCTGTTTTTTCAGGTTTTACTGATGAGGCTTGTGAGGCCAATCAAAATAATGTTTGTGATCTCTACTACTGTTGATTTTGCCCTTGGAGCAAACTGAATAAAGCAACAAGATGAAAACTGAGTATCTTATCCGTTTTCAAAAGGTGCATTTCTGGCCGGGTGCAGTGGCTCACACCTGTAATCCCAGCATTTTGGGAGGCTAAGGCGGGTGGATCACCTGAGGTTGGGAGTTCGAGATCAGCCTGACCAACATGGAGAAACCCGTCTCTACTAAAAATACACAATTAAGCCGGGTGTGGTGGCACATGCCTGTTGTAATCCCAGCTACTTGGGAGGCTGAGGCAGAAAAATCACTTGAACCCGGGAGGTGGAGGTTGCAGTGAGTCAAGATTGCACCATCACACTCCAGCCTGGGCAACAAGAGCAAAACTCTCTCAAAAAAAAAAAAAAAAATTCTAGTTTGTTGTACGTACAGAAAATTTCCTGGAGTAACAACAACAGCAGAAGTAGGAACTTCTGGCACACACAGTTTCCAGGCTGTGAATTGCGTCACCAGAAGTCCACAGCCTGCTTTTTGGCTTTGAAGGTTTTGGTGAATTGATTCCTGCTGCTCAGTCTCAAAAGAGTAATATACAAGCCAAAGTGCCAATGTATCTGTACTTCGGGATATATCGTTCTAGTGACTTATTAAAATGTTGGTCTGCCCACAAGTTAATTCAGCGGCCCTGTATGGGTCACAGCTCCCAGTTCTAAAACACTGGTAACGGAGCTCAGTTCTTCTAGTACCCGGGCTCTGAATCCCTTCAAAGTGGGGATGGGGAGCCTGAAATCTTAAAGAAGAGATTAAATGGTTTTGTTGTGTATTTGATGTAGATTGCTGTAAAACCCAGAGAACTTTCTCAGTTCACCTTTCTAAAGATTAGTACAATTGTCATATTGCATAAGCACTAACAAATTCTTTTACTCCATGAAGACCACCATCTTTACATAAAACTATTGTCAACTTTCTTCAGCGTTACAACTTTTTGTTGGGGATTGTGTGTTCACAAAGAAATTGAGGAGGCACTTTTTTCTGAGCAACACATCTGCAATCACAAAGGGGACAGGTTCTGCATCTGTAGGTGTATGCCAGCCCTTGCATTTGGGTAACTACATTCTAGTGTCTGTATGGCACTGGCCTTGTCCTTTGCTTTGGGGATATATTGGTCCACCTTTGGCTTGTGTTAATGTTGTCAGTAGTCCTTGTATTCCCTCCTAAGTGGATTTATTTAATTCAGCAAAATACATCTAGTTTCTGATTGGAACACATGCTTTGTATTCCTTCCCGAGATTAATGCCCTTAATCTCAAAGGCAGAGGCACTCTGTGCACACCTACCTGGGGGATACTAAGTTTTTATTAGAAGATAATAGGACTTCTAAATTCAGTCTTCCCTTTTGGAATGGCACACAATTGCAAAATACATTACTTGTAAAGCTAAACTTCCCTATTTGTCATACTAGAAATGCTTATAATTTCTATTTTACTTGTATGAGATAATGTAAAATATTATAGATTATAAGAAAGTCTAAGTTTATCTTGGAACCACGAAATAAAGAAGCAATACTGAGTGGTTTATTTTTTATTATTATTTTTTGAGACAGAGTCTCGTACCGTCACCTGGGCTGGAGTGCAGTGGCACAATCTCTGCTCACTGCAACCTCTGCCTCCCAGGTTCAAGCGATTCTCCTGCCTCAGCCTCCCGAGCAGCTGGGATTACAGTTGCCCACCACCACACCCAGCTAATTTTTTTGTGCTTTTAGTAGAGATGGGGTTTCACTGTGTTGGCCAGGCTGGTCTCGAACTCCCGACTTCATGATCTGCCCACCCCAGTCTCCCAAAGTGCTGGGATTATAGGTGTGAGCCACTGCGCCCAGCCAAAATAATGAAGACTACAGGCTTCTGAATCTTAGTAGTTCCTTTACCAGCCAACACACCCACCTCCTTGATTGTAGGAACCAAGATGATACTGAAAAGGGGACCCTGCTTGGCCAGGCCTTTATTTTCCTTTCTCGTGCTTAAAAATCTTCCTGAGATGTAACTATGTGCAAAAAGCAGCGGAGCCTCTTCTTGGGTTCTCGGTGCTACTTCAAGGAGATGGAGTCCCAAGGGCCAGGGTTATCTGGGAGGTGGATATAGCCCTGAGCCATTAGGGCAGGTCGGCTTCACTTCAGTCTTTCATTTATACTGCAAGTGAAAAGTCACGCGACTGCTACTGCCACAGCAAAAATCATAAAAAGCCAAATCATCACTTCTGTCTTGGTTTCATCCTCAATCTGTTTTAGTCTGAAATTATCTTGCCTCCCTCCTCACTGATGTAGGACAGTGTTCAACATTTTAAAACTCATGCATCCTGACTGAACATTTTCATGTTACTATTTCAAAATTAATAATGTAACAAACTAACACCTAATTTTAGACAGTCTTTAAGGCACCCTACCTTCGTATTCCTTTGTATTAATTTAAATCCCCTGCTCTCTTAACAGGTTCTGGATAAAAGCAGTCTCCAAGTCCCAAATGAGTTGTGCCACCAGTTTTAAAGTAACTTGCTTGGCTCAGTGCAGAACAGATCATTTGATTTAACGCAGAAGGGAAATAAAAAGGCTTATTAAATGTCAGGCAGATTCTCTTCATCAGATCCAGTGATTACCACACCCCTGTTATACTATAGGTCTATTCTCCCCTGGCTTCCTTCCCATTGATGTATCCATGGGCCCTGCGATTGGCGGGGAGCTTGAGGAAGCAAAGGATGAGGGCAGGAAAAAGGAGGGTCACTTGCCCACTGCAACTCTTACCCACGTGAGGAGTAGGTTTCACTAGTCTATCAGTTTTGTTGAAGGGCTTCTGCAGGGGTTGTGAGGCAAGAGCTTGTAAAGGGGCCATTGTTGTGGGAACAGACACCACGGGTACTTGTGCAGAACTTAAGATTGTCCTGGGAGTAAATTCTGTCATGACCTTTATTCCTCTCGGACACTCTTTACTTTTCAAGCATCTTAAATCAGAGCTCTGAAAAACGTTCTTGGGCTTGATCCCCAGCAGTAGTGAATCCTGAAAGTCCACAGCTGGACATTTTCTTTTTTTTGAGATGGGTTCTCACTAGGTTGATCAGGCTGGTCTTGAACTCAGGCGATCCTCCAGCCTCACCCTCCCGAAGTGCTGGGATTACAGGCATGAGCCACTGTGCCTGGCCCGGACGGCATTTTTTAATAGGCTATTTTCTGGGCCAGGATGAAGACTTGTTCACTGCCTACATTTTGTGTAATCTGATTATCCCATGTCCTAGCAAATTGCCTTACAGCACCCAAACCAAATACACCGATTTTTTTAGTAAAATGCCACTCTACCATTAATGTTGAATCTAAACGGTTCTGTAAAACCTGCCTTATACATCCATGCTCCTAGTGACTCAATTTCATAGCATATCTTACTTTTTGACCATGACCAGCAGTAAAAAATTTACATCACAATTTGCTACACTTAATGCATATATCTATGCACAGATCTATATTGCAATGCAGTTTGAAAGACAAAGGCTACCCTATCTTAGAGACTATAGGTACATAGCCAGTGACAGTACAATCTGACATCTTTTCCTCTAAGCCTAGTGCCTGGCATAGTGTTTGTACAGCAGCTCACTAGGGGTTTTGTTTGTTTTTTTTTTGCTTTGAGGTTGCTGAAAGGGGAGGGTCTGCTTTACTGTGGTTACGTAAGGACTTCTCAAAGTTGTTTCTTAAGAGGTCATATGCCCTACTTGTAGTAGCAACGTGATTAAGGTCTCAAAATCAACGAATGAATACTTTGCAGGGTTGGTGGCATTCATTAAGCATTTACTAAGACCTAGGTGCTAGATTTGAGTTTGATTCTAGATATGTAGTATCTTTGAGTGCCATCCAACCTCTTGAATACTTTGATGGCTATAATTTTAAGACAATCCTCAAATCCTCAAAGGTTGAACCAAACTAGAAGTCCCGTTTCTGACTTCTACACATTGGTAATGTAACTCTGTGGCAACAACACTGAGCAAGTTTATTCCACATATATTAAGACTCCCTTTCCCCTCCCCATTCCATGAGAGTCCTTAATCCCATTTGCTTTTTTTTCCTTGGAGACAAGGGTCACTCCGTCAACCAGGCTGGAATGCAGTGGTGCAATCATGGCTACTACAGCCTCAGCCTCCCAGGCTCAAACAATCCCCCCACCTCAGTCTCCAGAGAGCTGGGATTACAGGCATGCACCACTACGCCCAACTAATTGTTAAAATCTTTTGTAGGGAGGGGGGGGTCTCACTGTTACCCAGGCTGGTCTCAAACTCCTGGGCTCAGGCGATCCACATTGGCACCCGAAGTGCTGGGATTACAGGCATGAGCCACCACACTTGGCCCTATTTGCTCTTCCAAAATTCTGGTTTCTCTAAGACAGGGGCTTGCTCTGTTACCCAGGCTGGAGTGCACTGGTGCGATCACGGTTCACTGCAACCTCCCTCTCCTAGGCTCAAACAATCCTCCCATCTCACCCTCCCAATTAGCTGGGACACAGGTGCATACTGCCACTCTGGCTTTTTTTTTTTTTTTTTTTTAAGAGATGGGGTTTCACTATGTTGCCCAGGCTGGTCTCAAACTCCTGGACCTAAGTGATCCTCCTGCCTCTGCCTCCCAAAGTGCTGATTACAGGTGTGAGTCACCACACCCAAAGAAAACATTTTACTGATAATAGAGGCTAAAGACTATGATAAAATAAGCATTTACAGAGAATGGAGACTTACCCTGTGAGGCCTTAATTTTTCTGAGTTCAAGGCAGTTAATTGCTCAGAGTATGGGTTTGGAGTATCTGTACCACAAACTTAAAAGTACCAAGCTAACAAATCACTCATTTTGAAAAGTCCACTACAAATTCATGGGCCATCTTCCCAGATGGATTTTCTCCTATCAACTCTAGCTGCAGAGCAACATGGTGATTCAGAATTGGCGCCTGGATAGGGAAACGCATACCATGAATCTAAGGACTGTATCGAATAGTAAGGCTAACAAGAGTCAGGCATCTGCAGGTGCTGATGAACCAGACAGGAAGGGACTGAGTTAACCTTTCAGGTGACCAGGTTCTCCTTGGAAGCTGTAAACCAAGACTGGAGGCTAATTTCCTCTCTGTCCTACAAATCTGCTTTGATACAGAGTAATACCCATGGATGCTTAAGTAGCTAGTTACTATATCAGCTTTTTTTTTTGCGGGGGTTAGGGGGGATTCCTTCAATTAAATGCCTTAAGACCTGACATCCTAAGAGAAAGCACAAACCATACTTTGGTTTCTAAGGATGTGTGACTGGGTCCTGGCCTTCAGAGGATGGCAGACAGATGGGAACACAAGTATTAGTAGACTAGAACATCCCATAATTGTCAACTCTGGCAAGGTAAAGATGAAGCTGCTCATGTGGACAACTCACGGGCTACCTAAGTAAATCTGCAAGCCAGGTATGTGCAAAGTGGCTGGTGGGGGAAGCCCTCATGAAGGCAGGAATGCTGCAAACCTCCACTTACTGCCTTCCAGGACCATTTAAGTCACAGTGGTAAGAGCTGCTAGAAGTAGTCGTTACCAGCTTGATTACCAGCAATAACACAATGATGTCAAGAATACATTCCACATCCTTCTGTCATCACTAGCTCTCATTTCAACCACTAAAATAGGTACCAGCTATAGACAAAAAGAAAGGGAGACATGAAACATACATGGCTGTTCAAGTTAGAAAACTATGGCAATGGCTACATTAACAGAAATGCAAACGTGTACATTAATTACAACATTTATTTACAGTCATTTTACCAGTTGTGCAGCCTAAACTGCCATTATCTTTTTTAGTCATTCCTAAGAGGCTTATTTCTGACATCAAAATATCCTGAAATTGGGAAACTATTGACCCAACCCCAACTGTGATAGAACTGCATGAACACCTTTCTAAGATGAAGGACCAGCCTCACAGGAGCACATCAGGCCAACAAAGGCAGAAGTCCAGCAGCAGGGAGATGCCAATCGCACGAGGACAGCAGCATGAGGTCAGCTCACTGACACTGTAGGTGTGCAGGCTTATCCTGATGACAAGAGCCATGGACCTCACCATGTGTCTGAAAACCGCAATGTTGCTACTTAAATGCTAAACCTTTAACAGTGCATTAATAGATGGTTATTAAGTAGCAAATTAGGAGCTTAAATCTACATAAGTCGGCTGTATACTGACTGTGCCTCACAGTAACAAATTCACCAAATCTTTATCTTGTCTTCTTTGTAACAGTGTTAAATATTAGCATATCTTAGTTCTCAGGTGTGATTCCAGCAGCTATGGTGAGGCCATTGCTGCTCCTGAATCTCCACTTTCATTTGCCTTCACTGGTGTCACTGTCGCTGTCACTGCTGCTGTCAGTATCACTGTCACTGGTCAGTGCAGTTAGGTTACCTAGGGCTTCCCTGTTAAGAAAAGAAAATGGAAGATTACACTGCAATTCAATTGGGTGCTGGGGTTCTTGGTGTCTCTGACACTCACCCATAGCCTATCAGTTTTGAAAGCAGAAAAAGGGACCCTGCAGCTGCATTAAAGTATATTAGGAACAAAAAGATTCTAACAGTCACATCTATAGGCCTTCCTGACTTGCATGACAAATGAAATCATCATTAAATTACTACATTCTGACCTTCTGCAAGGAAATACAGGGGATAGAAAGCTATGAACATTTTGAATGGGCAGATGGACGAAAGGTCTGCACCATTTTACAAACTTTCCTTCGTGGTGACCCACTTACTTTTGTTGCTGGTTGATTGCAAAATCAGTCATTACTCTCTGGGTGAGGCCCTCACAACTAGGTAAGCTGAAGGCACTTGCCAGCTCTACTACTTCAATGGCCTGGGAAGGGCTGTTAGATGCTTTTGCATGGTCCATAAACTCATTCAGCAACTCATTTCTGTAAAAGAAAGGCAAAGTGTGAACTTTCTCCAGCCTCTTTAGTAAAACATTTCTAGGCAAGATCCAGTGTAAGTTCAGTAACAGAATTCCCAACAGTACTTCTGGAGACAAAATTAGATGAAATCTAACATTTATTTTGTTTCCAGTGAGGGTGGAAAGTCTAAAGGGCCAAAGGGATTATCAACATTCATTCAATATGACTTCATGATGATCTATTCTGTGTAGCTCATGGTGATCCATGAGCACAGATAAAAAACTGCTTGCCTCAGGACGCCCTGGATAGTAGGGAGTTGACGGTATGCTTGCCTAAAAGAAGAGTGCCCAAATGTGGTGGCTAAGGCTGGTGAAGAAATTCCAAATGTGGCTACTTCTAGGCCGTACTCAAAGAGAGCTGGTTGATTTCAACTTACCTCGGGATCTTATTATGCTTCCTGAAAAGTCCCAACATTTTCCTGCTCAAGATAGGAAAAAGATTATGAATACTATTAGAAAAACAAGGCAATCAGATACTATAGCTGTCATCCCTCTGTAATCAGAGACTAAATGCCCTTTTCTTAACTACACTGTAAACTCCCAAAGACACACATCTGTGGGCTCTACTAGCTCCCAGCCCTGCATGTACATGAGAATCACCACAGGTGCTTAAACTCCCCAAACGAATCTAGACTGCAATTTTCACAGGTAAATCTGATACGCTGCCAATGTCAAGATTTGCTGGTACAGGTTGAATATTCCTAATCCAAAAATGCTCCAAAATCTAAAACCCCATACACTTCTGGTCTCACGCATTTTGGAAAAGGGATACTCCAAGTGTATTTGTCCTCTTGTAGAGGATCACCACTGTCCTAGGGAGGGAATCCATCCTGTGCACAGCTGGAAAAGAGGCATGGAATGGGACAATGCTGTTTCCCTCTCTTCAAATACGGCAGGGGTTCAGTCTGTCTTAGAATTCTGTTATGAAGAGCAGGCTCAGATTGAGGCAACAGTCTCATGTAAGTGCTCCCCATTAGCCTGCCACACGCAGGACAAGAGAAACACATACATTCAGCTCCCATGACTCAGCTGAGGTCCGTACCCCTGCGCCAATCATCACAGCCTGGTCGTATCAAGTGTGTGCCAAACTGCCTGAGCTAACAACCAAATGCCAATGTCATACGTCTCTGTCACTAGCAGCATAGTTGCTAGAGGGGCGTGTGTGAGCCGCACCTCAAAGACAAGCCTTCATCTTTTCCTGGAGATAGCTGACTGGCAATCGGATGTTCAAATACAGTTACTTTCTTGTACAAGGAGCCATGCACAAGCACCTCCCACTCATGACTCTTAGAACACACATTTATATACAAAACGAAACACAGGAAAACCACCTGTCACTATCCCTACAAAAGATCCTTTTGTTCATTTTTGGAAACATGAATATGCCTAAGGTTCCCATTCACAAACACAAAAATTAGTATGTGAATGAAGTGCTGATAAAAACATAACCAGAACACAGTGGCACCAACCAAGGATGGGTTGTGGTCAAGGCCAAGTTTAGTTAATGTGTATAAATGCCAGCTTCCAGAAGTCTAAGTACACAGCCCACATTTTAAGCTGGAGAGCGGGATGGGAGAAGCATCCAAAAATACTTCAATAACCCAAATGACCAAAACATTTTCAAAACTATGTTTCCTTGATCATGTTTCTTTCATCTTTAGTCCATTTAAGTGGAGTAATGGGGTTAAGTGACTTACTTGTCCATAGACACAGAAAGTAGAAAGGGAAAGACAATTAATTCTCAGCCTATGGTTTGAGAGAACCATGCCTTATCTCAAATACATCATGCATATTGTCTTCTTCCAAAAGTTTCCTTTTTAGTTGGTATTTGCAAGTTCCCCAATCAAATAGCTGTTATATGGCCAAATGAGAGAACTTCTACCAGCGTGGGTCAATGTTTTAGATCCAAATACAAAAGCTTCTAAAGTGTATACTTGTGGTACTGTACTCACCAGGCTTCCTGAGTTCTCCCAGCCCTTAAAAAGAGGACAGCTATACAGTTGAGAGAGATGGCTGACCAATCCTGAGCAGTCTGTCTGATGGGTTGGCTTTCATATGTAGATTTGATATCAGCAGCACAGTCAGCAAATGCCACCTGAAGCTGAGAAGCTTTAGGAGTCAGCAGAACTGCCTGATTTCGTGAGAATTTCAGTTCAGAATTACAGGATCCTTAAATTCTGAGAAATGCATTTTACCATTTGAATATATTATGTGTATAGCACACGAGTAATTAAAAAAGGACCCTGTCCTAAGTATTTTGATTAGCCACAACTTTCAAATTCAGCTATGCATTTCCTTTGTAGATGGAGATTTTTCAAAAAGCAAGCTGAAGACAGAGGCTAATTTCATGTTGCTTGCTTTGGACTACAGGAAAGAGGGTTTTTAAGGACAGATTTCTGCTAAAGGCAAGATATGTTCAGATGTATCATCACTCAAATATGGGTTTGGGTGGCAGAACTCTCCAAAATGGCAGATGAAACTGGAGAAGCTAGCCTTAAGAAGACCTCAGTATGGGAGGATATACTGGCTGGTGAGTTTCAGGCCTACCTCTGGTGGGTGTTTGTCCCTTGCCATGAGCGTCAGGATCTCTTCTCTCAGGTCGTTGCGGAAAGTGAAACCATATTCTTTACTATCTTGAGACAAGAAAGGAACAAGCAGTGATCATTGTTATGTAAAACCAACACTCTCTTGTTCACTGTCAACCTATTTTTTGCTGGGTAAAAATAAGTTGCTGTTATTTATTCTAGGCTTATCCCAGGATTCCAGAAACCCACCAGGATTCAAGGTGGAACAAATGTAAAAGCCAATGCCTGGGCCTTGTTCCAGTGAAGTGTTCATCACAGCATGTGCACTACATGGGAGCGGCCACCAGCTCCACGTGGTAAGACATTGTTTTATAGCACTTGGGAATTTTTGATATACTTTTATTACTCATTAGAGCAGTCTTGTCAAGCAGGAGGGCAGGACTAGAGTCTACTTACTTATAATACAGTAGTCACCTAGTGGACGATACAGAGTATCTATTTCATTCTGCAGCCAAGTTATACACATAAGACAGACCAGTACGCACACCTGTGATGCGTGACGCTCATGGCTATTACTTGGAATCATAATCATCACTGACTGGTTAGCAAAGTGAGGCCATACTGGCACAGAGGAATTGCACAGGCTCTCGGATCCAAGGCCTTCAATCATTTTTAGGGTCTGCCACGTCATCAGCACTTACTTTCTCTGGGTCATATCACACAACAGGTGCACAAAACTCAGCTCATTCCTATGTCACTAAGGTACTGACTTAAGTCATTTTCAACAAATTTTTCTCCTGATAGTCAACATGCAACATGAACACGTGACCTTGAAGTAGATCTCAACTAACACATTCAGTTCAGTCAAAATGGAAGTTTTCATCCCCTAACAGTAATGTTAGCACATTCATTATCAAAATAGAAGATACTGAGGTGACATGCACCTGGGCACATACAAAGTAAAACGGACCTTTCCAAATTTGAGGAATCATTTCTAGCCGATTGGCCACATCCAGTGCTTGGAGAAGACGTATCAATGTTTGGGGGTGGGGAAAGCAGACCTGATTAAGAGAAACACATTTTTAAAGCATTAATCTACAGAAACCCAATTCATCTAGAATGATAAATAACAAGTAATGAACCATCTTACTGAAGGTATCAGGTCCTCATACCACTTCAAGGTGACATCAATTTGTTCCATTAGACAAATCAAATCGAAGAACTTGGAACTGTGATGAAGGCAAAAAGTACGTTTAGTCTAAAGTCCCTATGTCTAACAACAGGGGAAATAATGAGTGAAATTACAGCATATTATATGTTACAAAGAATTTCAAAATACTTACAGTTTCAAGTTAAACGAGCCAATACTTGGTTTAAGAGCTGCCAGTATACGCTGACTTCCCAGCTAAACACCTTACCCTCACCGGGTCATTTCTAACTGTTTCCTCTGTCTACTCTTAGGTCATGGTTAACAGATACTGAACTTCAAATTCATTTTAGAAACATTCAATGTGAAACAAGGATTTGGATACACAGAACACGATTCTCACACATCTGTTAACATGCTGCCTTCTTAAATTCATGTTCTTATCTGCCTAAAAGCAAACCCATTCAGGGAATATCTCTGGGTTCCGGTATCTTGATCTTTGAATACAAAAGCAAGGGAGATGAGAGGAAAACTTCAGGGCTCACGCTGCTATGACAATTTGAGAATGTAAAATGAGAGGGGGTAGAGGAAAAAGATATGTGGATTTTAATGTGTTGCCAAAAAAAAAAACAAACTCAAAGGACACAAACTAGTACAGTCTTTCAAATCTGGCAGTTTTACTACTGCTTTAATTCCTAAGTGCTCAATTAACATGTCCTATTAGATCACTGGCATGCTGCCTGAAACCAGAGGTGAGGTATGAAGGGACATCAACAGCCTCCCACTTGCAGAATATGGTAACTCATGCAAAAGGATACATTTCCAACACACTTACTAATAGAAATTACGCTGATGATCAAGTCCAATGAATTTCCGGTTGTCTCCAGTATTTAAAAGGTCATGTATTTGGTAGGCAAGTTCTAGATCTCTGAGAGATGAGCACTGAAAATTTGCAAGTAGTAAGTATCACTCTGATACCCTGTCAGCCACGTGGTTCACAAATGAATAAAAACAGTAGAGCGTCTTGTGAAAATACTTAATGTTGACAGCAAATAAGTTACAACAAATGGGGGGAGACAAATCCCAAGTCCTGTGAAATTTATTACAATATTATTTTAATTTAGCAATTATACTGTTAGAAATTAATCCCGTAACAACATCTGGTCAAGCGCACAAAAGACACCTGCAGTGCAGAGTCTAGACTAGTAAAAATCTCCATGAAGTAATTCTAAAATCTACCCACAGGAAAGTTAAGTTATAGTTCTTACTATGAAATACTGATTGCTGTCAATAAATAAAACACCCTGAAAGTACGCCTGGATATACATACGCTTAAGTACCCAGAGTAAATACCTTGGTAGGATCCACACTAAATATTAGGTTGGTGCAAAAGTAATTGTGGTTTTTGCCATTGAAAGTAGCGGCTTTTATAATTGCGGTTTTTGCCACTGAAAGTAATGGCAAAAGCCACAATTACTTTTGCACCAATCTAATAGTAAAGCAATTAAATTACCCTTAGGGAACAGGGTTCATCTTAAAACTGCTTGAAATGTTTCCTATGATAAGCATGATTAAATAAAATAAAATAAAAACCATTATCAATTTTACTAATAGGCAAATCTGAAATATTACGGAAGATTATCTGTTCGAGGGCATGAAAAACATCAACGTAAACAAAAAACAAAGGGTAGGGATAGTATGTGATTGAAAAGTACAGATTTCAGGCCAGGTGCGTTGGCTCACGCCAGCACTTTGGGAGGTAGTCAGGAGTTCAAGACCAGCCTGGTTAACATGGTGAAATTCTATCTCTACCAAAAAAAAAAAATACAAAAATTAGCCAGGCGTGGTGGCGCACACCTGCAGTCCCAGCTATTCAAGAGGCTGAGGCAGGAGAATCGCTTGAACCCAGGAGGCAGAGGTTGTGGTGAGCCACTGCACTCCAGCGTGGGTGACACAGTGAACCTCTATCTCTAAGAGAAAAAAAAAATTATAGATTTTAGAGAAAGAAGAAAAAACAGAAGCAAAGACATGACTGAAGAGTTAGAAAGTGAAAAGAATCAGGGAGAACCCTCCAGCTACAGATAAATTTAGGAAATGGATAGTGAATTAATAAAGAAATGATACTTACTACACTCATGGCTGACTGAAAAAACTTATCTGAAAATCAAAGTTCACAAGAGCTTTGGTTACAATGGAGAAATTTTCAAGTCAGTAACATTAACAAAAATCCTGCCAACAAAACTGGTAACATGTAAAATAAAGCTACGAACGTAAAAACTTAAGAGAGGCAGGAACGTGCCACAGACATTTTGGCTTTCTCAGAAAGATCATGGCAAATATTACTAAGCTATATACACCTACTATGTACTCAAATTTATTTAAAAAATAGGAAAAAAAATACTACTAAGCTATATAGGGATGACGAGGCCTCTAACTGGCACTCAGGGAAACCGGCCCTCTGTCTTTAGAGGAGGAAAACACAAGTGATTTCTGTACATACCATCATCCGGGTCCTTTGGAGAAAATCTCTTTCCCATTAATTCATTCATTATATCATAAATGATGAAGGATGATCTATTTGAAGGGTTTCCTGCAGAACAAGAAAGCAAATGTGTTTAATCCACTTCCTTTACCACCACCAACCTCACAGTACCTAGTACAAAGGGACACATTTCTCCTTCCTTCACCTCCAGCCTAAGTCCTCACATAGAGCTGGGTGGAGGCCAATGCTTGCTAAAGGAACCACTACACCCTGCAGAGAGCAATTCTCTGTAAAATCTGGAATAATCACAGGTTTCTATTCATGTGCTCCACTGAGACTTTCCCCGTTCTTTAGGCTCTTCACATGAAGCCTGACTTACTGGTGTAGGAGGCAGACAGTAACACACACTCCCTCACCAAACCAGCGTACTTAGAAAAACTTTTTTTTTTTTGAGATGGAGTGATGCACTGTTGCCCTGGCTGGAGTGCAATGGCACAATCTCAGCTCACTGCAACCTCCGCTTCCCGGGTTCAACCGAGTCTCCTGCCTCAGCCTCCCGAGCAGCTGGGACTACAGGCCTCCGCCACCATGCCTGGCTAATTTTTTGTAATTTTAGTAGAGACGGGGGTTTCCCCATGTTGGTCGGGCTGGTCTTGAACTCCTGACCTCATGATCTGCCCGCCTCAGCCTCCCAAAGTGCTGGGACTACAGGCACGAGCCACTGCGCCCAACCAAAAATATCTTTTGCTAGTAATCATTTGTGTTCCCTTTAAATATAATCAGAATGAGGTCAAGAAAAAGTAAACTAGAATGGACAGGGCAGTTCTTAAAAATAACGTGAGCTGAGCACTAATAGGTCAGAAAATCATCTGCAATATTCACAGTCAAATATTTCTCTACACTCTGTTCCCTACCTGTTCTGTGTGTTCATGGTAGCAGAGTTGTAATGACAGTACAGATAGTTCCACAATTTGCTCAAGCATGTTTCCCTTTGCTAACATTCTTAATTTTATCAGTTACATAACATTCTCTTTTCAATGTATTGTTTCTTGGTTAATTTAGGCTTTCTCTTTTGGGTAAATTCCTAGAAATTATTATTATTGAGACAGGGTCTTGCTCTGTCACCTAGGCTGGAGTGCAGTGGGACAAACGCAGCTTACTACAGTTTCCACCTCCTGGCCACAAGCAATCCTCCTGCCTCACACTCCTGAGTAGCTGGGACTACAGGGGTGCGCCACCATGTCCAGCTACTTTTTTCATGTTTAGTAGACATGGAGGTCTCTCTATGTTGTCCAGGTTGGTTTCAAACTCCTGGGCTCAAGCAATCCTCCTGTCTCGGCTTCCTAAATTGCTGGGATTACAGGCGTTAAGCCAAAATTATTATTGCAGACAGGCAATTTATATACATAAGACAAACCAACACAGCTCCCCCAGATTCCCCATCCCCCAGTCCTGGCTGTTACTTAGGAAATGTAAGTACATCTGACTTTGATTAGCAATTGAACCAGTGATGAGAGTTACAGAGGAAAGGAATATACTTTGGGGTCAGAAATACTAGCTCCATCACAATCTCACCAAGGTTGAGTAAAATTTTAGGAGACACAATTATGGAAACTTTATCTGTTTCCAAGGTATAGTCAATTAACTGTTTGGTTCCTTTTCCTAAAGATAAAATTTGCCTATACAGGTGAGGATATGGATTTTACAAAATTAATCCTCCAAACCAGAGGGATTCAAGTTCTCTTCTGTAATTTTTATAGTCTATCACAAGAAAGAATGACTAGAACTGTCAATTCTGAACTCAAGGGTTATTTCTTAGGTTGGGGATAAATGGATAAGAACCAAAAGATTCCGAGTGACTCATATGTGCCTTCCAAACACAGTAGCAGACACGGTGTGGAACTCATTTAACCACCACACCCTGCTGCTATTCCTCAGGTAGGTATCCAGTCACTTTGATATAGCTGGTAAATAAATGATAGAGCCGACATCTCAGTTGAGGTGTGTCTCTCTCCAAAGTCCATCTACAGAGCAGAGCTCCCACTGGAACTGACCTAAAAGTGGACAACTGGAACTGACCTAAAAATGGAACCTTGAAGTCCTCCCAAAAGGCTGCACAATAAGTTTACCTTTCCTCTGAAGCAGCAACGTCCACAAACTTTTGGCAAAGATGGAAATGTTCTGAACCTGCATCACTGAACATGGTAGCCACTAGACACATGGCTACTGAGCACTAACGTGACAAAGTAATTTATTATTTTACTTAATTTTAATTAATTGGCCACATGTGGCTAGTGGCTACGGTATTAAATAGCATAGCTCCAGAGAACAAAAGGGACTTCAGCCAAAATACATTCTAACCATTCCCGTTTGTACAACATCACTGACAGTACATTCCATAACCCTCTCCCCTCCAGCTCGAGTTTCATACCATAAACAAGATTGCTAACCTCAAGAATAATTTTAGGTAGTAAGACACTGTCCAATAAAAAAAATCAGCTGGGCATGCTGGTAGGCATCTGTAATCCCAACTACTCAGGAGGCTAAGGAGGGAAGACTGCTTAAGCCCAGGAGTTCAAGGCTGCAATAAGCAAGATCCTATCTCTAAAAAAAAAAAGCCACAACTTTCTGCTCAGGCTGTACAGGTTAATTTACAAATTATCTTTTCTTAATTCATATGCAGAGACGATAACCTGCAACAATTAATCACATAAATTCAAGAAAGCTGGTCAATTTTCTATATAAATTAACACAATTTAAGGCCATACATACCAGGTTGATAAAACAGCTGAATAATATGGTGATATGTTGCAAGCGAGGGTTCTTAAATTACCAGGTGGATAGAAAAAACAAACAATGAGGTAAACACACAGCAATCCAAAATATAGTTTACTGAGACACACTGAATTTAAAACATATTAATGTTAATATTTAAGCAAAAGATGCATTTCTGTTCCTTTGAACAAAGATATTTTCCAACTCATTAATGTAAAGGTGAAAAACTATCATAAAGACTTAATCACTTTTTGAAAGTCCAAATACTTATTAGTCACATTCTTCACTAAGAACAGTCAAATATATTGAAGTGAATTGATTCCCAAAGCAACTTTCAATAAAGTAACTAATGAAAAATATACAATATACTAGCACACACTTAGGTTCAGATACCTAATTATGCTGGAAAAATATCATGAATTTAAAACTAGCTAACTCAAAGCAATCACTTCTCCTCAGATTCAACAGAACCATAAACAAAGTACCTAAAATACTAATGAACACTAAGATGATAAAGACACTCCCACTATAAGTATAGTACATTTAATTTAATGTGCCAAGCGTGGAAACAAAATTTCCAGCATATTATGTAAGCAGAAGAATTTAAAGGTCTTTGCTTATGTTGCCCTGAAACCTCTGGCTGGCACAGTCTCTGTCTTCAGAGGACTCAAGGGCGCATCCTCACCTATTCCAATGGCTTTCATTTCACGTAAAATCTGTAAGGCTGGCAATCTTGCAATCACATGAAATCTTCGGAGACATTTCAGAATGGTATTAAAAGTCTGCAGATTTGGTTTCACGTTCTGTGCAACCATGTGTCTTAGCAGCTCCTAGTTGAATAAAAAACAAGTATCTTTCATGCCTGGGTAATCTGTCCAATGATCTATGTTTCATACAAAATAAAGAATTTAGCTTTCTTGCTTATGTTTAAAGCAGGTTAGTAACTATATCCCTATTTTAAGAACTGTTTACTAATTAGCAGGTTCCATGATTCTGCCTTTTAAAGAAGCCTGCTAATTCAAACACCCACCCCATTTGATCGAGGTGGTCAACTGTCTTCAGTCTTCTACCAAGGAGAGTTTTCCAAGAAAAGACTCAAAAGTAATAGACCAGTATGATGTAAAAAGTGTTTTTTTTTGTTTTTTGGTTTTTTTTTTTTTTTGAGACGGAGTTTCGCTCTTGTTGCCCTGGCTGGAGTGCAGGGGCGCAATCTTGAGTTGAGGCGATTCTCCTGCCTCAGCCTCCTGAGTAGCTGGGACTACAGGCGTGCGCCACTACGGCTGGCTAATTTTTGTATTTTTAGTAGAGACGGGGTTTCACCATGTTAGTCAGGCTGGTCACAAACTCCTGACCTCAGGTAATCCACTCGCCTCAGCCTCAAAGTGCTGGGATTACAGGCATGAGCCACCGTGCCCAGCCGTTTCTGTTCTTAAGTTACTAGGCAAGAATCAATCCAGTGATTTCAACTTTTTGAACTTACACCTGATAGGAATTTGACAGCAAATATACATTACTTTGTAACAGAAAAACTATTATGAAAAATAAATGAATAAAATGGTCCAGAATTCTAGCTGTATACGCTGGGTCAAGTAACTTTTTCTTCTCATGTGGCAGACACAGCTGAGTTCCAGGGCTGCGGAAAGGGTAGTGAATAGTTAACTGCTACACAGTGACTGCCACGCACATGCTCATAAATGCTATCTCCAGCCCATATACTTCTTTTTCTTTCTTTCTTTCTTTTTTTGAGAAGGAGTCTTGCTCTGTTGCCAAAGCTGGAGTGCAGTGGCACAATCTCTGCTCACAGCAACCTCTGCCTCCCGGGTTCAATCGATTCTCTTGCCGCAGCCTCCCAAGTAGCTGGGATTACAGGTGTGCACCACCATGCCCGGCTTTGTTTGTACTTTTAGTAGAGACAGGTTTCACCATGTTGGCCAGGCTGGTCTCGAACTCCTGGCCTCAGGTGATCTGCCCGCCTCGGCCTCCCAAAGTGCTGGTATCACAGGTTTGAGCCTCCATATCTGGCCAGCCCATCTATTTCTGGCAAAGAGTATTTAAGCCCTATTAAAAAATAAACTGAGGATTCCTCCTTACCAGTATATCACTCCATTTTGCCTCAAATTTCTCATGTATCACGAATACTGTTGCTTCAATCACTGCATTAAATGTGTACACATCAGCTGTAAAATAATAAAATGATAAAATTTGGGGTTGAAGATGAATCCCTAAATGGCTGAGTTTAAGGCAAAGCAGTCATTCCTATGTGTCCCTTGGCTAATCACATGCCCACAAAACTGGAAAACCACTCTCCTTTCTGGATCTCTACTCTTGCTTCAATCAACTATGCCTCAGGAAAAGACAAAGTATAGGCCAATGACTGAGGCAAGATCCAAAGCCTTCACACAGACAATTAAGAGAAAGAAGGAAATGGAGAAAGGGATGGAGGGGAGTTCTCAAACTCACCATGGAGTCTGTTGTTTAGTAACTCAGTGTACAAGTTTAACGCCTGCTCATAAGCTCGGTGCTGGAAAAGGAAAAGGAAAAATTAAGCATCATCAAATTCATTTACTTAAGAAGTCCTTGCACATTTCTGTCTTAGAGTTTGGTAACATAGCTCAGGCTCAAAAGGCTCCTGTTCTCATGAAGCTCATACTCTAGTGCAGTGGTTTTCTATCTACTGGTAATGCCTGAACAAATTATTATTTGTCACAACTGAAAGTGGGGGAGGAGTGTACTACTCACATCCAGTGGGTAGAACCCAGAGAGCTACTAACATCCTACAATGCACAGGACAGACCCCACAACAAATTATCTGACCCAAAATGTTAGTGGTTCTGAGGCTGAAACACCCTGATTGGTGGAAATTAAAGATAAAAATAAATAAAACAAATGTACCTTCACCATTCCTCGGATCATTGTGCAATAGGAATGTGCATTTTTCTCTGGCATTAGAGAAAAGATTCTCTCAGCATTGTTTTTTGCTCTAGACACAAGAGAATAAATGTGAACCCGGGCAACAGGAAATACCAATCAGAGATACCACCATTTACTGACGGTTTATTATGTTCCAGGCAATGTGCCAAGTACTTTACATGCATTATCTCAATTCTTACAGGGCGTTACGGTTATTATCATTTTGAAAATGGGGAAAATCAAGACTTAACAATCTCAATGTGTTGTCGGGGCTGTGTTGTCAGGGCTTAAGTGGCAGAATTATAATTGAAAATGAAAAGTTTATAAACAAGTATATAAATATCTATGCATTAAAAACAAGAAGCAACTGTATGACAAGGTCCTTAGTAAAGTTGCCTCATCCTTCTTCAATCTTCAGCTGCTACTTCCCAGAGGCAAAATGGTTTCTTTTGGAGGATCCTTCTGGTCTTATTCCAGCATATGTACTTTTATCTCTTCTCCCATTCCATAACCTCGGCATCCCGGGTTTAAGTGATTCTCCCGCCTCCACCTCAGGAGTAGCTGGAATTACAGGCACATGCCACCACCCCTAACTAATTGTTGTATTTTTAGTAGAGATGGGGTTTCACCATGTTGGTCAGGCTGGTCTCAAAACTCCTGACCTCAAGTGATCCACTCACCTCGCCCTCCCACGATGCCAGGATTACAGGCGTGAGGCACCGTGTCCAGCCTACCCCAAGGAATTTAACCTTTCATCTTATCAAATTCATCACTTCAATAACGATTTTAGATAATCATGGTAGCTTTCCCTTTCCAGACATTTACATGAAATATCCTCCTTTTAGACACCCAGCTAACTTAAATTCTCCAACATAATTATTACACCTTTCATTTAAACTGCTGTGTACGTCTACATGTTGGTCAGTGGTCTTAATTTAGCAGTACACTCTAGTGTCTATGATACTTTTAGTAAACAAAAGTATTAAATCTTTCAGAATTAGAGGTATATATTCCAAGGTAGCACTGTTAATGAAACTACCAAAGGAACCATACCATATGAAAGTTATGCTGAGTTAAACAGATGAGGGGAAAAAAAAAAGGGTCAACCTCTCAACAGATTCTTGTGTTGCTGAATGGACAAAGACCCTACTGAAAAATGGTCTAAAATGTATAGGAATACAAATAGTGAAATTTATATTGCACAATAAAAATCAATTATTTAAGAACATCACAAGAAAACATCTTCACGGGGTGATGGGGCATATTCCATGTAGTGTAAGACACTGTAATTCAAGGTTCTAATTACGTGTGACATACCGCCATGTAACTCCAAACTGATGACCAGCTTTCCTCCTAGATTTCTTATCTTCCTCTTCCTGAAATGAATCATCATCAAGAGAAATAAAAGTTAAGGCGATGGAATGCATTTCCCAGACTACTCTAAATCAGAAAGGCAAAGGGAACTCAGAAAAATAAAGGAAACACAGATCCAGCAGATGGCAAAGAGGAAGTCCAATAACGCTTACACCTATACAGTTAATTTCTTAAGTGCAAATCAGATGAAAAGTCAAGTTGACCCTCAAAGCAACAAGTGACAGCATGGAGACAAGATGAAGCCAGTTCCCTGTATGGCCTGGTCCTCAGATAGAAAGAGGAAAACCAAACAACACAGCCTATTTGCTCAGGGACTACATCTGGCTTGATCCATACAGATAAACTGTCATAATTAGGGTGAAAGCAAGATAAACAACATATAGTTAATGTCTAACACTCACCCAAGCAAACTAAGACTTCTGTTTGTTTTTTCCTTGAAACAGAGTCTCGCTCTGTCACCCACGCTGCAGTGCAGTGGCGTGGTCTCGGCTCACTGCAACTTCCACCTCCTGGGTTCAAGCAATTCTCCTGCCTCAGCCTCCTGAGTAGCTGCGACTATAGGCGCCTACCACCATGCCTATATAATTTTTTTTTAAGTAGAGACAGGGTTTCACCATGTTAGCCAGGATGGTCTTGATCTCCTGACCTCATGATCCACCCACCTTGGCATCCCAAACTGCTGAGATTACAAGTGTGAGCCACTGCACCCAGCAAGACTTCTTACAAGACTAAATCTTGTCTTTATTTATAAACCAAGGTCTGAGATAAGGCTGACATAGAGCAATACAGGCTTGGTTGGCATTGCAGAGGTCAGTGCTGGCTCTGTAGCCTGCTGCCTCAAGAGGTGGGGCTGGAGAGGTAGAGGGCCAACCAGAGCAGGGCTTCAGGAAGTGATGCTCTGGAAAGTGTGGTGTAACTGCAACCTACTGCCTATGCACTTTTAAAAATGTAAGGTTCTCTACATAAACAATCCACATTTGGCCAGGTGCAGTGGTCAGTAATTCCAAAACTTTGGGAGGCTTGAAGGATTGCTTGAGTCCCAGCGTTGAAGACACCATCCTGGGCAATACAGCAAGACCCTATGTCTACCCACCCTCCCCCTCCAAACAAAAACTAACCAGGCATGGGGGCCCACACTTGTGGTCCCAGTTACTTGGGAGAATGAGGAAGGAGGAACACTTGAGCCTAGGAGTTAAAGGCTGCAGTAAGCTATGACAGCATCACTGCACTCCACCCTAGGTGACAGAGTGAGACCCTGTCTCTGAGGCGGAAAAAAAAAATTCCACATTTAGTTGGGCAAAGAGTAGGAAAGACAGAAAAGAAGAAAAACACCAATAATCCCATCACCCAGAAACACTTTTTAAATGATTTTTTTCTTATGCATTTGTAAAAACATTTTTACAAAAATGGAATATATACTGCTGATAGCCTGTTTCCCACTTATTGGATGAATCTTTCCATACCCAAACACATCTACTCTAATGTGCTCAATGGCCACACAACTTTTATCATAATTTGATCATCTACTGTTGGACATCTAGATTGTTTTCAACATTTTTGCAAAGTAAGTATAAACACCTCCTTATGAAAAATGTCACATGAACATCTCTATTTGACTGATCCAAAGGATTTCTTGAGACCTAGTTCTAGAAGTAAAATTCACGAGTTGAGAGAGAAGCTATGACTCAATTTACAGGCACACTACTGTTCTGTCTCCAACCTAGTGTGTTCTCTCCTCTAAGTCCATGTATGAATTTTTGAGGGGGCCCAGGCCATGGAGTCTTTACCTGGCCAGAATACATCATGTTATTACTCTAAGTGACACAGGCCAGCCCAAACATTTCGGATCAACGCTTTACCTTAATATGAGGTAGGAGAGGACAACATATTGTTAAAAAGTAAACTAGGACAGAAGTAACTGTTTAAAATCTCTCTTCTTCCTGTACCACTTTTTAATCAAGGCTATGGTACCACACATCTCAGTACAAATCTCTTACTAGTACCCTGACACATGGCAAAAGAACCCATCTTATTTTTAAAAGCAATTTCTTCAAAAAGAAGCTTAAGAAAAAAAAAAAAAAATCAAGGCCAACAGTTGTTACCAATTCTTCTGACTGCTCAGTTTGTTGAAAATGATAATCAGTTGAGGGCTCCTGGTCACCATAGTAGCACAATAAATCCAAGAGACTATTTGTTGTTTCAAGAGACACAGTGGTTCCTGTGGGTAGAAACAGAAAGGGAAAGAAACCTTGAAACAATGAAGAACTAAAGCCTGTTAGGTGAAAATGCTTCATTTTAGCTGTGCTCTTCATGGCTACATACTTAATGTTGTCCACTACTTTATGCACTCAACATCAACTTAAACACCTGGAGTGACGTAGACAGGGACATAACCCCTATTAACCATGTAATTTGATGTAAAAGATTGGAACACAAGATGAAGTTTGGGCCTGTGCTCACTTATTTTATGTACTCATTTTTCTCAAGCTACTTCATGGTTTTAATTATCATCTCCAAACTGAACACACTGGAAACTATCAACACTTACTTCCCTCAGCTCAGGTCCATTTGAACAATGTAAGTAGCATTACTCCATTTGGATCCAGATACTCACTAAAAACTTGCTTAGAAACACTAGAATTGTCTAACTATACTAGTCTCTTAAAAATTGTTCAAAACATTATGTCCCCATCTTGACACTCATTAAAAACGCTAAAAAGGGAACAGGAGGAAGAGATATAATGTATGAGATATAATCTGCTATTTTAGAAGAAAAGTAAATGTATCTTTTTGTTTGTTTTGAGATAGGGTCTCATTCTGTCGCCCAGGCTGGAGTGCAAGGACATCATAGCTTACTACAACCTTGAACTCCTGGACTCAAGTGATCCTCCCACCTCAGCGTCCCAAGCAGCTGTGACTACAGGTATGTGCCACTGCACCTGGCTAATTTTTAAATTTTTTGCAGAGATGGGGTCTCACTATGTTGCCCAGGCTAGTCTTGATCTCCTGGGCTCAAGCAATCCTCCCGTTTTGGCCTCCCAAAGTTCTGGGATTACAGGTGCGAGTCACCATGCCCAGCCAATAAATTTTCTTTCTAAACAAAATACATTGATAAATTTAAAATGAGTATTAGGAAATGTAAAAGTCCAGAAGAGAAAGCAGGGCAGAGCAAAGAGGGTACAGGCTATGGAGAAGCAACTGGTTCACACCATCTCAAAGCTATGAGACCCTGGAAAAATTACCTAATAATTACCTTCATAAGATTACTATAAAACACACCAATGAGGGCCAGGCGTGGTGGCTCACACCTGTAATCCCAGCACTTTGGGAGGCTGAGGCGGGTGGATCACCTGAGGTCGGGAGTTCAAGACCAGCCTGATTAATGTGGAGAAACCCCATCTCTACTAAAAATACAAAAAATTAGCCAGGCATGGTGGTGCATGCCTGTAATCCCAGCTACTTGGGAGACTAAGGCAGGAGAATTGCTTGAACCCAGGAGGCAGAGGTTGCAGCGAACCCAGATCGCGCCGCTGCACTCCAGCCCGGGCAACAGGAGTGAAACTCGTCTCAAAAAAAACAAAAAAAACAAAAAACAAAAAACACACCAATGAATAAGGTATTGTAGAATTAAGTATGTGAAATGACTAGCACAGTGTTTTGCACTTATTAGGGGCCTGATAATGAAATGTTCTAGGATCCTTTCCCTGGTATGTTAGCTCACTTAGTTACTGAGCTATGGGTCTGACACCTGTCTTTACTGAAGGACTGCACACACCTACCCAATAAAGGGGGTAAAACTAAAAAAAGACAAGCCTCAGCACTAAGAACTTTAATGCAGACTCACATCAGTTGCCGATCATATTAACAAACAGAGGGAAACGCCTCACTAAATTATAATCTACTGCCATCACTTTCCCATACATCTGATGCTGTACCAAGCCACACACCAAAATTCACAAACATAGCTTTCTGCAAATGTTTCTTGGGTTCAAGTGTATATGATTCCGTCCAGTTTCCACCACTTCCATGTTTATTCTAAATCACCAAATAGCACTCCAGATTCTAAAAACGTAATGCCAGCTGCTTCTGATGTTGCTATATATACATTTTCATGGTGATTTACCAGCTGTGCTATTTACATGTGTAGCTCCGAAAGTTTACATCCAGCTCCAATTCAGAGAACCACACAATTTTAGAGCTAGAAGCTCTGAGAAATTAAGTAACTTTTTGAATGATAAGAACAATTAGTGACACAGATGGCACCAGCATCAAAGCCCCTGATCCTATTGAGTGTGCTTTCCGTTTTACATATTTCCTTCTTGTGTGTTGTAGCCCAATCTTCCAAACATCCTTAAAAAGTACAGGAAACCTGGGCACGGTGGCTCACATCTGCAATCCCAGCACTTAGGGAGGCCAAGGTGGGTGGATCACGAGGTCAGGAGATCGAGACCATCCTGGTTAACATGGTGAAACCCCGTCTCTACCAAAAATACAAAAAAATTAGCTGGACGTGGTGGTAGGTGCCTGTAGTCCCAGCTACTTGGGAGGCTAAGGCAGGAGAATGGCGTGAACCTGGGAGGTGGAGCTTGCAGTGAGCCGAGATTGCGCCACTGCACTCCAGACTGGGCGACAGAGCAAGACTCTGTCTCAAAAGAAAAAAAAAGAAAAGAAAAAGAGTACAGGAAATCTGGGAGCACTGCATACCTACCTAACGTTAAAAACAGAAGCTAAGGTAGAAGGGTGATACAATTTCTCTACTAGTGCTACAATAAAGCAACAAAGCTGCAATTCTACTTCACCTATAGTTCTTAAATAACACTAAAGCTAAAAATGAAATAAACTATTAAAAATATAAAGTACGCAGCCATAAAAGCAAAATAAGTATAGCAGGCCCTGTAACTTTTACTCAAAATATCTGAATCATGTAACTGGGGCCCACTTCAAAGCCCATGTTATTAGAGGGGCTTTAATCCAACTCAGGTCACCTGCTTGCAAAAGTTGATCAAACATGTCCACAGAGGTTTTGACTTTTCTGAGCTTGATTCGTTCCTTCAGGGCGGCTTCACTTACGTCTTCGATCTGAGGTTCAAAGTACTCAGGCATTAAACACTAGGAAAACAAGATGACTAAAGTTACTACAAACAGGTAAAGGTGAGGAAAGGATAACTGACTAGGACAAAATTTTTATCACCAACATACCAAAGTAAAACTTCACAGCTCCAATTCATGTTTCCTGCACCAGACACTGTTTATCATTTTAACATGATTGTCTTCACAGGGAACTGAACTAAACCTTTCATCTCTAATGCTGTGTATCCTCTAAACATTTAATACTACCCAAGGTATGCTGATTTTACCTCATTCACTAACTTATTCAAATACTTTCTGAATGCCTACTACTTGATCCCAGACATTAAGCTCGGCACTGGGGATACAGAGACGAAAGGCCTTCTCTACCTTCAGGGTGCTCAATCTAATGGAGAAAGCAGATAACCAACAAATGACTATTTCACCACTGCCACTGTCTTAGTTCAGGATTTTAATATTTTGACTTACACAATCACACTGGCTTCCTCATCTATCCACAAGTTCTACTATGAAAATGAGAAGTGTGTATTTCCCTGTGAGCTTTGGGAAGCAGAGATGTGGGGGGACGGGAGTAGTTTAGATATGATGAGTCTGAGATTAGTACTTCCACCAACAAACTCAGGAGAGCAGAGTCACATCTGTTTTGCTCACCACTGTATGGACAAGCACTAAGCACAATACCCACTACACTCCATAAATCCTCGCTCCAAACTACAGAACAAAGAGGGAGCTGGAAATACAACGTGGAGTTCAAAGTAAAGGGATCTAGGCTAGATATACAAGAGTGCCGAATGGATTATAACAGTCACTGAAACAGAAGAGTGTACACAATAACAAAAGAAAATGAGCATAAAAATCTAAGAAAGACACCCATACTTAAGAAGTGGATCAAGGCCGGACACGGTAGCTCACACCTGTAATCCCAGGACTTTGGGAGGCCAAGGCGGGTGGATCACAAGGTCAGGAGTTCAAGACCAGCCCGGCCAAGATGGTAAAACCCCCTCTCTACTAAAACTACAAAAAGTAGCCAGGCGCGGTGGCAGGCACCTGTAATCCCAGCTACTCAGGAGGCTGAGGCAGAATTGCTTGAACCCATGCAGCAGAGGTTGCAGTGAGACAAGATTGCACCACTGCACTCCAGCCTGGACAACAGAGTGAGACTCCATCTCAAACAAAAACAAAAAAAGAAGCAGATCAAGGGCAAGCAGCAGTGGCTTACACCTGCAATCCCAGAGATTTCAGAGGCCGCAGAGGGATGTTTGCTTGAGCCCAGAAATTGGAGACCAGCCTGGGCAATGCAGTGAGACAAGATCCTGTTCTCTACAAAAACTAAAAATTAAAAAACATTGGCCAGGCATGGTGGCACACTCCTGTAGTCCAAGCTACTTGTGAGGCTGAGGCAAGAGGATCACTTGAGCCCAGGGGTTCCAGGGTACAGTGAGCTATTATGATTGCACCACTGCACTCCAGCCTGGGTGACAGCATGATGCACTGTTTCAAAAAAAAAGGAAGAGAAAGATGTGGACAGAGAGGTAGTGAAGGAAACTTTAGTCACAGAAGTAAAGATCTAAGAGCATGGTGTCACAAAAAATCAAATGGGGAAAATATTAAGATGAAGAGCAAATAAATACAGAAAGAATTTTAAAAGGTTAGTGCTGTGATCAAAGCTAACTCCACACTTTAAAAGGCTTATCATCCAAATATTGAGGGTATTCAAATGGCTACTTAAATATTAGCTATGAAAGCCTAGTTTAATTTACATTTAAAATAGTATTATGTAAATAATGTAACTACCTGTCCTTACCGGTATATGAGGTTCAGCTATGTCCTTCTGAAAATATTTGGGGTATGAATTAACAATAAACTTGGCTGCATTCTCCCCAGATTTCTTTGCCAGTAAAAATGAATGCTACATAAAGAAAAAGATTTAAATACATGTAATTTAGACTCAAACAAGATTACAGTTACACTCTCAGCAATAATTTCTCCCCCCTTAAAAAAAAAATGCAACGACAAACAGAATCCCAATTAGAAATTATAAAATATCCCACCTTTTCTACTGTGATACAGTTTCAGTTAGCATCTTACACACAGATTGAAATACATAAAAAGCAAGTCATTTAAACTGAGTGGGTCACTCCAGAGTGAAAAAGCCCTAAGTATTAGAAACCAAAACCAAAAATCCTCTCCCCGTTGACTATATGTACATCTTTTTGAAAAAAGTAGTAAAGGATTCACAAAGTCTATCAATTTCTCAGCATTTGTAAACCTTTCCCAGGTTCTTACAACTAAATTATTTATGTACTATTGTGCGCAAACCAGTGAGATAAAAGACTAGAAAATTATATGAAAATACTCACAGATTCCAAAGAGGATGTTGGTATAAGGTAAGGATCATCTTGAAACGCATAAGGCATAGCTGTGGTATCCTGTGGAAAAGACATAATACAATTTCTGTATTTATTTTGAAGACAGCTCACTGTAACTTTTAGCTCCTGGGCTCAAGGGATTCTCCTGCCTCAGCCTCCCAAGTAGCCTGGGCTACAGGTGTGTGCCACCACAGCTGGCTATTTAAAAAATTTTTTTGTAGAGAGGGTGTCTTGCTGTGTCACCCAAACTAGTCTCAAACTCCTGGTCTCAAGCAGTTCTCTCACCTCTGCCTTACAAATGGCTAGGATTATAGATGTGAGCCACTGCATCCAGCCCACAAGTCTTTTCAGCTAAACTTTTAAAAGGACCTTGTGAGTTTTGAGTAACAAAAATTCTGTAAGTTTTAATTATGTATGTAACCTACATGCGCAAACGTATGAGGGCATATATACATGTGTATATAGAGAAAAAAGACAAATATCTGCACTGTACTCCCAGCTCTACAAGACTTGCCTTTCATTACGCAAAGCAAACAATGGCTTAAGCTGTATCCACCCCCGCATGGCTGATTTTAATATTTAAGTTTGCTATCACTGGGGACTATTTCTGTTTTAAACTCTAGGTAAGAATCATCTGAATTAACTAGTCCTAACAGCAGAATCCCAGAATAGGATTTCCTCCAAAGCAAGGTCACTATCTACCCACGCTCATCTTTACCAAGAGTCCCTCCTCCAAATGGAAGATACCACCGCACCCCCTCAGGAGTGAACAGCAGCAGCTTCTCCCACATCCTGTTGCCCATTAAAATTGCTCCCTAAACCTGAGCATAATCAACTCTCCAATACCACCAGGGTTCCCACTGAGAAATGCTCCAGGATTGCTTTCTCTATTCTTCTCTTCTGTGTCTGAGTGCCTTACTTGGGCCTTTATTACAAACAAAAACTTATCCTATATCCTTAACCCTGTCTTACTGACCTGGACTCCTTGGGGAGGGGGCGTGGAAGCTTCCCAGCAGCTCTCAAGGGAAAGCTGCTCATACCTGGAGCCTGGAGGGAGTATGTTATTTTGGACCTAGCTTTCTGCTACCCCTTTCAAAAACCCCTTTCCCTGGAGCCTCACCTTAGCAGCCCTGTTGTGAACTTCAGTTTTTAATTATACTAACGGAAAGCCAATGTTGAATTCTTAAGAGTGATATGATCCAGGGTCACTACAACTGCTGAACTGAGAGCAGTGTGTAGGGAGTTGAAGTGGGAGACGACAGAGACTGTTGCAATTAATCCAGACTTGTAAGACAACAATCACCAAGGTGATCAGTGATGATATCAAGCATCTAAAATTTTGACATTGTACATTAAAGAGTTAACAGGCCTGAAACCACTATCCTTAGAAAGGTCTGCTTCCAAGGCTGGCCCTTGGCTGCCATCTGGGAACCTGGTTATTGGAAGGGTTCCCACCATTCCCAAACTGCTAACAATGGTTCACTGTGCCTAACCTGTTTGTACAGTGTGTTTTGTGCCAAATAACTGCTTTCCTTCTGGGAGTGTGGAAACTTAATATAATATATGCCAGCCAGTGGGTGGTCTACATGGCCAGCCTCCCCTAAAAACTCTGGCACTGGGTCTCCAATGAGCTTTGGTAGACACTTCGCATGTGTTGTCACAAGTCATTGATGGAGGAATCAAGCATGTCCTGTGTTGAATCTTCTGGAGACGTCTTTTGGAAGCTTGTGACTGATTTCTTTTGGTCTTTATCCCATGAGCCTTTTCTCTTTGCTGACTTTGCTTTGTATCTTCTTGCTGTCATAACTCTTAGTCTGGGAGTAGTCATGGAGACCTCACACATCTTTTGAAGGGCTAAACAAAGGCTTTGCTAACATGATTCCCAGGATTTTGGCCTGAGCAGCTGTAAAAATGGAGTTGCCATTAATGAGATGGCAAAGAAATGTGTGAGGAATATTTGGAGGGAAAGGGGTTTGGTTTTGGATATGTTAAGATCTTTATCACACTCTCAAGTGGAAAGGTTTCCCATTCTCCACATTGCTGTCTTTTCTAAAATGTCTGCTTAGAATTTCTTTCCCCCCATCCTGGCTAACACAGTGAAACTCCGTCTCTACTAAAAATACAAAAATTAGCCGGGCGTGATAGTGGGCGCCTGCAGTCCCAGCTATTCAGGAGGCTGAGGCAGGAGAATGACATGAACCCAGGAGGCAGAGCTTGTAGTGAGCCAGAACGCGCCACTGCACTCCAGCCTCGGCAACAGAGGAAGACTCCATCTCTTAAAAAAAAAAAAAAGAATTCCTTTCCCAGTCTCAGCGAAGTAACCCCTTCTCAGTGCTACCTCAGTCTTCCCCTCTAGAACTACACAATAACTGTGTCTAATTCTATATCCAGCACAGTGCTTGATAAGCATCCTAAGGGCACACAATATACGGTTGCTGAGTGAATGGATAAACGAATAACTCTTGGATTTCAAGGGCCAGGTAAGTCACAATTCTACACATAATTTCTATAATTTCTTTGACTGGAAGGTGGCCCTGGACCATTCTCATTAAAATGTTGAGAATATCTCAGAGGTCCATTTCTATGTTTACATTTCAGGTGCCTATTTATGGATAAGTGAGCTACTGAAAACCTCAATGCTTTGCAAGTAGGGAGATGTAGTAAAGTACTTTTTCAGAAACTGGTAGAGTATACCAATGCACATTAGCCCCGACACTATCTTTAGTAGCTCCATATTTATTTTATATTTAATTTATTTTTTGTGGGGGCAAAACAGAGTCTCACTTTGTGAAGTACAGTGGTGCGATCCTGGCTCACCGCAACTTCCACCTCCACAGGATCCACAGGATCAAGTGAGCCTCCCCTCAGCCTCCCAAGTAGCTGGGACTACAGGCGCATACTACCATGCTCAGCTAATTTTTGTGTTTTTTGTAGAGACAGGGTTTAACCACGTTGCCCAGACTGATCTCAAAGTCCCAAGCTCACAGGATCCACCCACTTTGACTTCCCAAACTGCTGGGATTACAGGCATGAGCCACTATGCCCTGCCTAGTAGTTCCATTTTTAGATGTAGTTTAACATCTACAATAGAAGAACAATTCTGTGTACTTGTAATAATCAACTTAAGGAGGATCAATATCCATACAGATACTGTGGCAGAAAAAAAAGACTTAATTATTTTAGACTTTTCCCCACAGATGAAATTAAAAGTTTTCGGTTAATAAAAACTACAACCAAGCAGAAAGTTCCATTTCTGATGCACTTACCAAAGTTTCAGTGTATCTACCAGACTACAAACTCTATTCTTGAGTTGCCAACAGAACAAACTTCATGTCAATGAAATCAACAACATAGTAGTAGTAACAAAATACCATGTACCAAGCATTTCCTTTGTCCCAGACTCTGTCCTAAATCTTCTTATGTATATTTAATTCATTTGTTAATAATTCCCATTGCAACCTTGAGGTTTGGTGCTATAATAAATGCCCATTTTATAAGTTAGGAAACAGAAGTTACCAAGAGGTAAAGTAATTTGCCTAAGATCATAAAGCTAGTTGCTTGGCTATTAAACCAGTAGGCTCCAGGACCCAGATTATTAATCACTGCATGATTGTCAGCATGACAGGTACATTATTTCTCCAAGTTGGTATGCTACAGCTAAATCATCTCCTAAGAACATATATTTCAACAAGCCCTTCCAGGGATTAAAGATCACTGGTATGGTAGAAAAACACTGCATTTCGAGGTAAAAGATGTGGAATTAAGCCTTTAATTAAGGCTTTAACATCGTAACCAGTCACTGGCCACTTTCAAAACCTTAGCTTCCTCATTTGCCAAACGAAGGGATTTGATAATTTTAATTTTTCTTTTTTTTTTTTGAGACAGAGTCTCACTAACTCACCTAGGCTGGACTGCAGTGACACGACCTTGGCTGACTGCAACCTCTGCCTCCGGAGTTCAAGAGATTCTCTTGCCTCAGCCTCCTGAGAAGGTAGGACTACAGGCGCCACCATGCCTCGTGATTTTTGTTTTCGTTGTTTTGGTAGAGACAGGGTTTCACCATGTTCACTGGGCTGGTCTCCAACTCCTGACCTCAACCAATCCACCTGCCTTGGTCTCCCAAAGTGATGGGATTAGTGATGGGATTACAGGTGTGAGCCACCACACCCAGTCAATAATTTCACTCTTAAAAAAAAAGAAAAAGAAAAAGAAAAAAATTGGGCACAGTGGCTCACACATTGTAATCCCAGCACTTTGGGAGGGGAAAGCAGGTGGATCACCTGAGATCTGGAGTTCAAGACCAGTCTGACCAACAAGGAGAAACCCTGTTTCTACTAAAAATACAAAATTAGCTGGGCGTGGTGGCACATGCCTATAAATCCCAGCTACTCAGGAGGCTGAGACAGAAGAATCGCTTGAACCCGGGAAGTGGAGGATGCGGTGAGCCGAGATCACGCCATTGCACTCCAGCCTGGGCAACAAGAGCGAAACTGTCTCAAAACAAACAAACAAAAAACAGATGGGGGTCTTGCTATGCTGCCCAAACTGGTTTTGAACTCCTGATGTCAAGTGATCTTCCTGCTTTTGCCTCCAAAAGTGTTGGGATTACATTCATGAGGCACCTGGCTCACTAGATTAGATAATTTTAAAGAAACTTTCTAGATCCACAACAGTTTAATTCTGAATAATGAAGAGGTATGAGTATTAAATGTGTTATTAGCCAAGTTAAAAAGTATGTTATTAGCCAAGTTTTAGGTTAAAAAAAACACTAAAATCCTACTTACCCTGTTTACTGTGGATGCAAGTGCCTGAAGAACAGCTACTTTATCCCTAAGAATAAGAACCACAAGTTAATCCTCATCAGGGCTCTTCACAGCCACAAACTGAACAAGTGATTCTACTCTCAGTGTATTGGCCAATAACAAAGTGCACATCTCATCTGAAGCTGGTTCGTATGTCACAAGGTCACTAGGATAAATTAGAAATGAAGAAAACTGCCAGTTCTTTTCCCTAGTTAGTACATGTTCCTCTCTTTGCTATGCCTGTCCTCTCTGGCCTGGTGGATAATGCCATAACCCAGGGCTAGTGATTTCCATCCTCCCCTCATAAAACTATCTGGCCTACTTCCTCTATCCACTTTCCTATGGATTCTTACTGCGGCTTTCAGGACTACTGTTGCCTTTACTAACTTAATTGGTAGCTCTTGATTCAGTTATACAAGAAGAAACCACAGGCTTCATTCTGGACCTATTGCATCAAAGCCTCCCAAGATCCACGGAGGACTGTCACACACATTCTTACTGAATTCCCAGATAATTCCGATGCACCCTCCTGGTTTAGAACCTCTCAACCACATATAACCTTATGGTAAGAATTGCAGGCCAGCTGTCCACTGCACCTCTGAATAGAGACCTTCACTGAACTATTAGAAAAGGCTTCACTGGAGTAAATGACAGACAAGATAATTAGATCTCAAATGTATTTTTGCTCCTATGTTAGATTTAATGTGCTTCCTTTCCAAAAGGGAATTATACCAAGAGTATTTTTCTAAATAAAGTTTAACATAACATTCTTAAGACTATAAGTCACCTGAGAAAAACGAAAGTACAGGAAATTTTATATTTCATCAAAACTAATTCCCTGATGTATATAATACCCACAAGATTTTCTTTCCACATTTAGAAGTCACATTTATGTAACTTCAGCAAGTGTGATGACGACACATTCTCTCATCTCTCAGCATTCCCTCAGATCTTTCAATAGCCTATTTAAGTCTTAGCAAGTTAGCATACTTTCCTAACACACTGAACAAATGGCAGTGAAAAAATGATGGCAGATTACTCACTAATTCGCTTTCTTAAAAGGGTTACTTAAAAAAGCTATCATATATTATCTTAAAAAAAAAACTAGAACATTACAGGTTAACCTAAAGTGTCTGGTGTCATCTTGTGACCCCTCTCCACGATGAATTTGGTATTTGTATTTCCAGAACTTTTAAAGTATATTTTTACACATACATCTCCGTAAAAAACATATACACACTGTCATTCTGCATGTGTCTACGTAAGTTCGACTGCATTATCCATGTTATTAAATATAGAGCTAACTAATTTCTTTTAATGTAAAAAGTTATTATATGATAACCTTTTAAAATTATCCATTCACTTTTCAATGGGCATTCAGGCTGTTTCAACCTGTTACGATTCCCAAGTAATAAACAGTCTTGTCCATGTATATATGCAAATGTTCCTCCAAAGTGGCTAACCAGTACATGCACATTTCCAATTCTGATTCTGCCAAATTTCCTGCCAAAGAGCTGTTCCAATTTACTGTCCCACGAACAAACGTATTTCTCCAAATTCCCTCTCTGCCAATCTGGTAAGTTTTAATTTGCACTTCTTTTATGATCCCAGTCACCTATGCATTGACATAACTGGGCTCCCTGGCTCCCTAAAATAATCACACAATTCAGATTAATAAAGTTTTTTAAAAAGGCTTTTTAATGAATCCAAGTCTTTAGGTCACATAATTTTAAGACCTAGCTTTTCAAGGGGCCATTAAATGTATTCAATAGTACTACATTGTAACAAGCACTTTTGTGAAGTTTTAGTTCCTACATATTCAACACATGTTGAATAAATGAGATGAGGCAATTTGTTCAAGGATACATCCACTGAATAAAAAAGCTAAATTTTGCTGTCCACACCATTTACTTTATTTTACCTCATTAGAGATAATACAGTAATTTTGTCTGCTCTTCCAACCATGTGAGAGAACTTCCTTTAAAAAAATTATAATGATGATGTTCACGTATAACCATGTATTATTAACCACATAAATACTAACCCACACTAATTCAAAATATCTTTCAATTGTTCTTTTAAGTAAATCTCATTGCTCATTCACTCACTATTCTCCACCTTTCCATTTTCTGTCCTTTAAACTCCTAGCTTCTCCCCACTCAGCTACTCTCTCTTCAAGAATGCTCTCCTACTGCTCTTCCCATCACTGTCTCCTTACTTAACCCTTATGTTTCTCTCATAGTAAGCACTCAACCATTTGCTGAATGAACACTGATAGAATACTTACCAAGTTTTCTTTTTTGGAATTACTACTTCTTCAATCCCTAATGTAAAAAATAAAACATGAATCAGTTTCCTAGTACTACAATGGAAACCAACGTGTTGATATAAAAATAGAATTCAACATATTTTAAAATATACCTGTTATATCAGTTCCTTCAACCTTTGAGAGAGTTGCACTACCAGAATAAAATCTGCAAAAAAACAAAAGCCTTAAAGCTAATAGTCCTTAATGAAGTACCCAGCTCACCTCCACCTGTGTGTACTTTGAGCCCAAATTCTCCAATTATCACAGATTAAAGTGGATAACTCATGTCAATGAATGCTGAGAAGACAGTCTGTACAGCATGTTCAGTATCATTAACGAATGGATATAAGATATAGACAAGACTGTCAAAACTGTTTTTTTTTTTTTTTAGAGACAGGGTCTTGCTCCATTGCCCAGCCTTTAGTGCAGTGGTGCAATTATAGCTCACTGAACCCTTAAACTCCTGGGCTCAAGCGACCCTCCTGCTTCAGCCTCCTGAGTAACTAGGACTACAGGCATATGCCACCATGCCCAGCTAGTCAAAATTTTTGGAAGCAAGCAATCTCATTATATAAATGGTAGAGGGGGAGGAAAGTTTTTAATGGCCCTTGAACAATTTGGTTTGAAATGCAAGAATTTCAACTTCAGGAACCAAAACACTATGACATTAAAAAGAATTTAGTGAGCTCTTGCTTCTATATAGTTACTGCCCTGATCAGAAAGGACTACCTCACTTAAAGCAATTACAACATAGGGAAGATGACCCATGGCTTTTCATTCCACTTCCTTCAACAATCAAGAACATACCAAACACATAAAGCCTGATTCAGACTTGGAATTGCTGATATTTTCTATTTTCAGAGGTTCAATATGAAATCCTTTTTAAACCAAAATATAGAATCATTGGCCCATGACTGAGTTTTTAGGTGTTCTGATCACACTGAAATACAGTCAACACATCATACAGATAATGTGCACGGTTAATATTGTCTTGTGTTTCCCCTTACTACATGGCACCGGTAACATTCAGAAAGTTGTCAAGATGTGATTGCATAGAAAGATACTTCCTCCAGTAGTATCTGGTTTCAGGTATCATTTTAAAACAAGAATGCCCCTCTAAGCTAAGGACATTTCAGAAAGAGATCAACTCTTTCAAGTCACGCCATTTGTTTCTCATGACCTTACAACAGAGATCACGGTTATTTTCAGAACGGATGCTGAGGGAGAGATTCTGCTTCAAGCAAAAAAAATGAGTAGAAAAATGCTAACGATGGCTACCAGGAAAAGAAGGACTGACATTGAATGGCAGCACAAAGGCTTCTGCAATATCTGATGGAGTGGTTTTTCTTTCTTGAGGGGAACTAAGGGAGAGTACATATAAAAAAAAAAAAATTGTAAATTACATATCTCACTTATACCTCACAAACTTTTCGGATGGTTATTACCAACTCCAGTCTGCAGAGGAGGAAATCTGTCTACTATCATCCAATTAAGTGAATGGCAAACACTAAATCTAAAATTAGGCTTTTAGCAAGTTTTCACAACAAATTACTGCCTCTCATGTTCCCACAATGCCACTGTGTGCACTCAGTGAAAAAAATATTACATAAATAGGTCATACAGGTTCCAAGTTATGGAATCAAAGATCAAAAGGGCATGGTCAGATCTTTTAGACTTTTCTGCTTTCATGAAAACCTGATAACTTCTTTAGCCAAAGACCCCACCGTGGCGACCAGAGATTGCCTTTTATGTGGGAAGATCTTGTACTTTCTCCGCGCTCCTCCTGATTGGGTTAAAATAAGTAAAGGCGGATAATTTTTAATTTGGGGTAGTGTTGCAAATAGCCACACTCACTGGAACGTAAACTTCATGAGGGCAGGGACCCCGCTTTGCGGGTGGTAACTACAGAATACTGCAAGCAATCAATAAGTATTTCTCTAATGAATAAATGCGTTGCGAACCGTATTTCCAAGGGCCACCTCCGCGTACCTGGCCTTAAGGGCACGCGGCCCCAAGGGCGCGCATGAGCAAACCACTTCATCGTGCCTACGCCCACAGCAAGCTGGCACTTGGTGACTCTGCAGTCTTCTTCGCGGATACCCCTAAGCGTCTCTTACCTGCAGCTGCGTGCCTGTTCACAAATACCCGCCCGCCGACCTGTCAGCGGCTGGCCAAGCCTGCTGCGGAGGCCCAGCCAGCGAACAGCAGCTACAGCCGCCATCTTTGACTTCTCTGCAGCGCATGTTGGGAAAGCCCGCCTCGACCTTCAGGAAGAAGGGGCGAAGTGGGCGGGGAGCAGGGAACAGCTCCGCTATTGGCTGAAGCGGAAGAAGACCAAAGCAAACATAAAATGGGAGGTTGCAAGCTCATGGTTTGAAAGACTTTGTCACGGAAGCTAAAAGCTCTATACACCTCATTTGCCTCGGAGGAATTTTCTTAAATGATTATTTTGATATCTTATATATCTTTGATTGTTTTCAAAATAAATGAGCGAGCAGAGAGTCGTACAACTATTTGTTCCCCCCCATGTAGAAGTGATCTCATCCACCTAAATGTTCCTGCGACCTCTTCCGCGCGCAAGCGCACTTTGAATCACGTGGTGACTCCGAGCTTGAGGCTGAATTAAGAATAGTCAGGTGGTGAGTGGACCGTCTCTCTGGGTGTTGGAATTCAAAACGGATCTGGAGGATGTTGATCTCCAAGAACATGCCCTGGCGGCGGCTGCAGGGCATTTCCTTCGGGATGTATTCGGCTGAAGAGCTCAAGTAAGGAGTTGGTCGGGTGGCGTGCCCAGCCTGGCTCTTGAGGTCTGCGCCCTAAACTACCATTCCCAGAAGCCCTTGCGCCCAGTCAATCCTCTGAGTCCAGGCTTGTCTGGCGCTTGTCCTGCTGGGAGCCGTAGTTCTGGGAACATTCCTGGGCCGGCGTGGACTGCCTAGAGTCCGGTGGGGCTGGCGGAAAGAGTTTGCGCTGGGGGTGGGGGAGTGTAAGGGTGGGGAAGGTCCTGGTCTGCAGCGTTAGCGTCTGCCAGTCTCCTCGTTAACAAGCGTTTGTAGAATTAACCATAATGCACCTGATATGGTTAATTAGGCACGTAGTAAGTTTCCTCTTGTTTATAAAGTGTTTGTCCTTCAAGTTAACTTCTCTTTGCTAGGACCCCGTTATATTCTCTGTTTGGTTGTTAAATCAAGGGAACTCTCTTTAGTCTTCATTTTGATCACGGTAGCATTTGACATTCTCCAATGCACTCTCTTGAAACTTTCCTTTCTTCCAGAACCTTATTTGTCTTCAAGTTCTCCTATTTTTATGACAAATATTTCTACCTCCCTCTCTTCCTCTATCAGTCTTATAACCCCACAAACGTTTATTAAGCATCCAGTTGTTTCCAGGCACTAAGCTAGGCGTTAATGACACATTGGTGAGCAAGGTCTGTACCTCGTTTTACTCCTTAAATGTTGATGTTCTTCAAGATTCTGTTCTGGTAATGTTGTTTTCCTCATGGTAAATATTGCCCCTTGACAATCTCACCACTTTCATGATTTATAGTCTCAAATTTAAATCCCCAACGCAAATTTCTTTCCCTGATTTTCAGACCCATTTGTTCAGCTGTCTGGACATCTTTACTTAAATTTCACACAGAGATCTTAAATGCGTATCAAAAACTCAACATGGCCGGGCGCGGTGGCTCACGCCTGTAATCCCAGCACTTTGGGAGGCTGAGGCCGGCGGATCACGAGATCGGGAGATCGAGACCATCCTGGCCAACATGATGAACCCTCGTCTCGACTAAAAATACAAAAATTAGCTGGGCGCTGTGGCGGGCACCTGTAGTCCCAGCTACTTGGGAGGCTGAGGCAGGAGAATCGCTTGAACCCAGGAGGTGGAGGTTGCAGTGAGCCGAGATTGTGCCACTGCGCTCCAGCCTGGCGACAGAGCAAGACTGTCTCAAAACAAAACAAAACAAAACAAAACTCAACATGCACCCCTCTTCAAAGGGAGGGGTGACTTACCCCTCCAAACTGGTGTACCTAGTGCAAGACGGTCACTAGAAACTGGAAAATAATTCTAGATCTCTCTTGACATCTAACTTATTTATTGGGCTCTTACTTTGTGTCACCTACATGTCTATTTGTTCTTTACTCTCCTTTTTCTCCCAATTGCTACTGTGTTCCCTCTGGCCCTTATCTCATATTTGAATTGTCTTTTCCTTCCACCTTCCCCTTACACCTCTCAAGTGCATACTCCACACTGCTGTCAAAATTATTCTTGCAAAGTGCAAATGTGGTCATGCTACTGTCACCCTTAAAACCCTCCAAAGGTTCACCATTTCCCTCAGATAAAGGATGTTTTCTTAGCATAGCGTGCAAAGTCTCCCATGATCAGTCCAATGCTGATTTTAGCTATAACATCATCCCTTCTCCAGCCCTATTAAACTACTTGCATATTCCAGAAACTGCCATTCATATTTCAACATCTGGGTCTTTTTTAAAGCTATTCCCTCTGCCTGCAGTGTCCTTTTAGCCAAAAGGAGGTACTTCCCTCTGTCCCCTACCCAACACACACACCTGAAAGCTCTGTTCACCTCCCTCATTTTCTGAGGTCATTTTGCACATGGTACAGTTGTCTGTTATGGTGCTTTAGTCACTTTTTGTGCTTATGTATATTTGTCTTCCTCCACTACTCTTGAGCTTTTTATGTATGCCACTCTTGTCTTTTATCCTCAAGTCTGAATAAATGGATGAATAAACTCCTGAGCTCTGGTGTCATTCGTAACAGTGTGCTAGCCCAGAAATTCCAGTTATATCATCACCGCCATAAGTGGATACGATTTCATCCAAAAGCAAAAGTGTTTTAAGTTTCCTGAATTTTTAAAAAGGTAATTTGTGGAGTTTTCAAACTGGTTTAGGGTTGAGTTAAAAATGGCCTGGAGGGGCCGTTTCAGTCTCCTGTTACCTCTCTGATCTCACCTCTTCCGGCTACCTTGACCTCCTTGTTGCATCCAGAGCACCACGGGCACACATCCACCTCAGGACCGTTGCACTCCCTGCTTCTTCCTCCTTTAAAACCCTCTGCCCAGGTGACTGTATGGCCTGCTCCCTCAACTCCTTTAGCCTTTGCCAAAGTACCTCCTTAGTGGGCTTCTAGGACCACTTAACTACTCTGCTTTTCCCTTTGCCTGTATTATTTTTCATCATAGCATTTCCTGCCATCTAACAGACTATACATTTATTTTGTGTCTGTTCCTCTTCCTCCAGTAGAATGTAAGGCCCTTAAGCATAGCGGTTCTTGTCTGTGTCCTTGGCACTTTATGCTATCTGGCACATAGTGAGCACTCAGTGGGTATTTGTTGAGTGTATGAATAGATGGATGGAGGAGCTAGCTGCTCAGTGCTTGGCACTTTCAGTCATTAATGACACCCATTCTCAGTTCTTAACAACACCCATTTGTGGTGGCACCTCCAGTAAAAAATTCAGGCCCAGAGAACAAAATGTCTCTCTAGGAAGTGGCAAAGGTCTTCTTCAAACCTAAGTCTATTGATCTCAAACTCTGCTCTCTCCAGTGGAATCCTTGCTGGTTGCCCCTACTCTTCATCCCACTCCTGTAGTGGTGGGAGGGACTTTCTCCTCTACCCAACAAAGAGAGAGGAACTTTGTTCTAGACACTGTATTTTCTATATGTTATCTTCTAATCATCCTCACAGAGCTGCTGCGATGCCCAGACTTCAGGTGAGAAAAAAATTAGGTAGTTATCAAAGGACACAGTCAACAAGAGTGAAAGGGCAACCCATGGAATGGGAGAAAATACTTGTAAATTGTGTATCTGATGAGAGATTGTTATCTAGAACATAAAAGGAACTCCTACTACTCAACAACAACAACAAATTCAATTTTAAAATGGACAAAGGACTTAAATAGACATTTTTCCAAAGAAAACATACAGATGGCCAGTGAGCATGTGAAAAGATGTTGAACATCACCAATTATTAGGGAAATGCAAATAAAAAGCTCCTCCCAATCCAGTACTTTTTGATCCAGCTACTATCAAAAAAAACAACACCCTTGTGTGTTGACAAGGGTATGGAGAAAGTGGAACCTTTTCATACACCATTAGTGGGAATGTAAAATGGTGCAACCACTATGGAAAACAGTAGGGTGGATTCTCAAAATATTAAAGACAAAATTACCATGTGATCCAGCAATTCTACCTCTGGCTACATATCCAAAGAATTGAAAGTAGGGTCTCAAAGAGATATTTGTATACCTATGTTCATAGCAGCGTTATTCACAATAGTGAAAAAGTGGATACTACCCTAGTGTCTTATCAATGGATGGGTTGATAGACAAAATGTGGTATATACATGCAATGGGATATTGTTCAGCCATATAAAAAGGAAAAAAGTTCTGACACATCCTATAACATAGATGAACCTTGAGGGCATTGTGCTAGGTGAAATAAACCAGTCACAAAAGGACAAGTACGGTGTGATTCCACTTAATATAAGGTACTTAGAGCAGTCAGATTAATCAAAACAGAAAGTCAAATGATGGTAGCAGAGGAGATGAAGAATTATTATATAATGGGTACAGTTTCAGTTTTACAAGATGAAAAAGGGTTCTGCAGATGAAGAGTGGTAATGGTAGCACAATGCAAATGTACTTAATACCACTGAACTGTACTAATTGAAGCAGTTAAGATGATGAATATATATATATTTTACTACAGTTTCAAAAGTTAAGATTAAAGAACAAAAGGTAAGTAATTTGTTCAGTGTTACCCAGTTCAAGGTTGCAGGTGGACTCCAGGTTTGTGGGAAGAGACCACACACACAACTTTTGAGTTAGATCAAGTGTCTCATGAAATTAGCTTACTGGCAGCAAGGTGACCATATAGACAACAGCCACAACAGATCTGCCACCATGTCGCCTTGACCCTTATAGTGACACTGGCCATGCAACATAGAATCTTCTAGATCTGAGCAGCTTAATTCCTGATAGACTAACATCGTTTTACACTCAGAACATGTCACCACTCATGAAAACTTGACACTATTTTTGTGCTTTATTAAAGGGAGTGTTTACATCATTAGGGGACTCTCCTTTCAACCTTCAGATTTCCTCTAGCCTGTGAGATTGGGATAGTTTCCTTGTCTTTATTTTCTAAATCAGAAAGGAGAAAGTTGTAAAAGTAAAGTTAGCTTACTAAACATAGTTGTGTCCTATGGGAGCACCTTTCAAACCAAACATGTGATGAAACTTTTTTTTTTTTTTTT
>NW_012112919.1:7454555-7465287 GCF_000951035.1 Colobus angolensis palliatus | reverse complement strand
TGATCCGCCCGTCTCGGCCTCCCAAAGTGCTGGGATTACAGGCTTGAGCCACTGCACCCGGCCTGAAACCTTTTTTAAGGTTTGACTATATGTGTTTAATGTCAAATTTACTATTTCTGCATACAGGGATTGTTGCATCACATTCTCTTCATTGAACTGGGTAGACTTTGGAGTTAAGTCTGTTCCATATCCTGCCTCCCCCACATTCTGTTTGTGTCACCTGAATTCGATCACCTAAATTCCCTGAGCCTTGGTTTCATCCCCTGAAAAGTACATGTAGTGATGACCATTTCAGAGGATTAAGATCAAACTAAATAATGTGGCCAGGCATGGTGGCTCACTGCTGTAATCCCAGCACTTTGGGAGGCTGAGGCAGAGGGATCTGTAGAGCTCAGGAATTCAAGACCAGCCTGGGTAACATGGCGAAATCCTGTCTCTACAAAAAAAATATTAATCGAAAAATTAGTTGGGCATAGTGGCACGTGTCTGTGGTCCCAGCTACTCAGGAGGCTGAGGTGGGAGGATCACTGGAGCCCAGGAGTTCGAGGCTGCAGTGAGTCAAGGTTGCACCAGTGCACTCCAGCCTGGGCAACAAGAGTGAGACCTTGTTTAAAAAAAAAAAAAGATGGAAAAATGCTGCCTGTGAAGCAGGCAGTGTATAGTAGATGCTTAACTTGTTTTTATAAACAGTTTACCAATATACTTAGTGCAAGTTTTGTTCTAAATCTGTTTTTAAGATGTTACCACTCATTCATTTAGCACATATGTATTTATTAACTGTTGGATACCAACTCTGCACTTAGTATTGGGGTGCACTGGTGAGCAAGGCAGACAGAGATTGTGCCCTCCAGAGCTATCAAGCAGGCATTAAATCATCACTTAACTACAGTTTTGTGCTGGAAAGGAAATATCAGAGAGGTTGGTAACCTTAGCTTTCCTCTTGGTCTTTTTTATCCCCTTAGGAAATTAAGTGTTAAATCCATTACAAACCCTCGGTACGTGGACAGCCTGGGGAACCCATCGGCAAATGGCCTGTACGATTTAGCTTTGGGTCCTGCAGATTCCAAAGAGGTGTGCTCCACCTGCGTGCAGGACTTCAACAACTGCTCCGGGCACCTGGGCCACATTGAGCTTCCACTCACGGTGTATAACCCTCTCCTCTTCGATGTAAGTGCTGCCTTAGTTGTGTGGGTCTCAGGGCTGCTGGTGGAATTTATGAGTTCTGCCTCTCTCCCACAAGAGTGGTCTAAGGACGTTAAGCCCCAGACATTCCAATGAAAGCATTCTGTAGAATGAGATTTTGAAGCTTTGAGCCAAATACAATAACTTCAACTTACCCTGTGGCCCTAAATAAATGAGTATCAGTTTGCTTCCAGTTGAGTAGAGCCACAGCCTGATTCCATTCACGTGGAGGGCCAGGGAGGGTTCAGATTCATTCCCTACACCTTTTGTTTCAGGGGCTTTGTGCTCTTCAGAAATCTCAGTGGCACCTGCCTGGTAATAGAGAGAGCTTCAGTGTTCTCAAGGCCTCCTGAGCCTTTTAGGTGTCTCTATAGGCTCTTGGGTGGTGGCAGGAGAAGCAAAGCCCCAGAAAGCCCAACAGTGAGGTCAGAATTAAGCTTCTGTGTAGAGTCATGCTTGTACATTTTCAGCTTTTTATTTCAGCTAACCTCACTTGCAGGATTTTTTTTTTTTTTAAGCTGCACATATGTTGGTATACATGGACATGATTTTTGTCTGTTAATCATGTTAAAGAGAAGTGTCTTTTTTTGTTTTTGTTTTTAAGACAGTTTCATTCTGTCTCCCAGGCTGGAGTGCAGTGGCACGGTCTTGGCTCACTGTAACCCCTGCCTCCTGGATTCAAGTGATTCTTGTGCCTCAGCCTCCCAAGTAGCTGGGATTACAGGCACATGCCACCATGCCAGCTAATTTTTATATTTTTACAAAAATTACAAGAGACAGGTTCACCATGTTGGCCAGGCTGGTCTCAAACTCCTGGCCTCAAGCGATCGATCCGCCCGCCTTGGCCTCCCAAAATGCTGGGATTACGGGCGTGAGCCACCGCACCTGGCCGAGAAGGGTCTTAATTAAATCTTGGAATAAAATAAAGATATTTCTCTACCTCAGGTCATACGCCCAAAGTAAATTTCAAATCTAAATGGATTAAAATAAAACCTTAAAAAAAAATAGAGGGGAATATTTGGTTCTTAAGATAACAAAGACCTTTCTAACTTGTAGGCTGAAGTAGAGTTTTTAAAGGAATAGACTGACTACATGAAGAAACTTGTGAGTATACTGAAAATCACCATGACTACTGTGTCTCTTTCTAATATCCTGTTCGTTTTTATTCCCTCTTCAGAAGCTGTACCTGCTGCTTCGGGGCTCTTGTTTAAACTGCCACATGCTGACTTGTCCCCGGGCCGTGATTCACCTCTTACTCTGCCAGCTAAGGGTTCTGGAAGTCGGGGCCCTACAAGCAGTCTACGAGCTTGAGAGAATTCTGAACAGGGTAGGTGGGTAGTGGTGGTCACAGAAATCAGGAAACGCAAAGTGGTGGAGAACTAGAGATGCTTGTATATTGTCTTAGTTACCATGCTGATACTCACCAGAACGTTTGATCTTTATATCTTATAACTGGATACCAATAGCTGAGTGTGAAAACAGGAAGCTATAAGAATAATAAAAGGAATGTTAATAGAAACAATAGTGAAATACCATTTAATCCATTTATGAGCTTTTTCTGATTTTCTGGACCGAGGATTCAGTCAAGGTTTATTCAATCAAAAGACATTGCTTTTGATGGTTACATCTCTTTGATTGGTCTTAAAGTAGAACATTGTAATGTAGAGAATTCTTTTTCATGATACTGACCTTTTTGGAGGCTCAAGGCCAGTTGTCTGATAGGATTTCTTACATTTTAGATTGTCTGATTATTTCCCGTAATTAGATTCACTTTTTGGCAAGAATACAACCTACATGATACAGGGTACTTTGTATTGCATCATTTTAGGAGGCCTATGATGTCAGGTTGTTCACCTATTGGTAATGCTTACTGTGTTTACTTCTTGGGTGTTTGGCTTTTTTGGTCTTTTTTTTTATTAACACATAATATGTATACATATTTTATGGGGTACATAATGATGGTGTGATACAGACAGTGTATAGTGATCAGATCAGGATAATTAGCATATCTGTCACCTCAAACATTTATCATTTCTTTGTGTTGCGAACATACTATATTCTTCTAGCTGTTTGAAACTATATTATTGTTAGCTATGGTCATCCTATAATGGGGTAGAACACTAGAATTTATTCCTCTTGTCTAATTGTAATTTTATCTCCTTTAACAAATCTCTTCCTGTTCCCCTCTTTTCCCTATCCTTCTTAGCTTCTAGTATTCTCTATTCTACTTTTACTTCTATGAGATCAACTTTTTTTTGGCTTCCACATATGAGTAAGAACATGTAGTGTTTTACTTTCTGTTCCTGGCTTATTTCACATGATGTCCTCCAGTTCCATCTATGTTGTTGCAAATGACAGGATTTCATGCTTTATTATGGCCAAATAGTATTCCATTGTGTATATATATCACATTTGCTTTATCCCTTTATCTATTATTGGACATCTAGGTTGGTTCCATATCTTGGCTATTGTGAATAGTGCTGCAATAAACATGGGGATACCGATACCTCTTTGATATTCTAATTTCTTTTCTTTTGGATAATTGCCCAATAGTGGGATGCCGGATCATATGGTAGTCCTATTTGTAGTTTATTGAGGAACCCTCATATGTTTCCCATAGTGGCTATACTAGTTTACATTCCCACCAACAGTGTATAAGAGTTCCCTTTTCTCCATATCCTCACCAGCATTTGTTTTTTTTTTTTTTTGTCTTTTGGGGATAGCGATCCTAACTGGGATGAGATGAAACCTTATTGTGGTTTTGATTTGTGTTTTCCCAGTGACTAGTGACATCGAACATTTTTTCATATATTTGTTAGCCATTTGTGTGTGTTTTGAGAATGTTGAGATGATTTGCCCATTTTTTAATTGAATTGTTTGGGATTTTTTGCTGTTGAGATGTTTGAGTTCCTTATATATTCTGGATATTAAGCCTCTGCCCCTAAGATGAATAGTTCGCAAATATTTTCTCCTATTCCGTAGCTTGTCTTTTTATTGACTGACTACTTTGCTGTGCGGAAGCTTTTTAGTTTGATATAATTCCATTTGTTTACTTTGGCTTTTGTTGCCTGTGCTTCAAGGTCTGATTCATAAAATATTTTTCCAGACCTTGTATTTAGGTCATTGATCAATTTTGAGTTGATTTTTGTAGAGGGAAGGGGTGGAGATCTAGTTTCATTCTTCTGCATATGGATATCCAATTTTCCCAGCATCATTTATTAAAGGCACTGTCCTTTTCCCCAATGTATATTCTTGGCACTTTTTGCAAATATCAGTTTGCTGTAGATATGTAGATTAATTTTTGGGTTCTCTGTTTTCATTGGCCTATGTTTCTGTTTTCATGCCAGTACCCTACTGTTTTGGTTACTACAGCTTTGTAGTATATTTTGAATTCTGGTAGTGTGATGCCTCTAGCTTTGTTCTTTTTGCTCAAGATTGCTTTGGCTGTTCAGGGTCTTTTGTGGTTCCATACAAATGTTACAATTTTTTTTTTTTTCTGTTTCTGCAAAGAATGTCATTGGTATTTTGATAGGGATTGCACTGAATCTACAAATTGCTTTGTAGTAATTGTTTTTCCAGCTTTTGGTGATGGGGAAAAAATCTTTGGATCAGTCTAGAAGACCCTTGGAATCATGAATTTCATTTGAGCCTGACCCAAAAATGTGTCTGATGAGTTGTCTTTTTTTTTTTTTTTTTTTTTTGAGATGGAGTCTCGCTCTTATTGAGCAGGCTAGGCTAGAGTGCAATGGCACGCTCTTGGCTTACTGCAACCTCCACCTTCCAGGTTCAAGCAATTCTCTTGCCTCACCCTCCCAAGTAGCTGGGATTACAGGTGTCCAACACCATGCCCAGCTAATTTTTATATTTTAAGTAGAGATGGGGTTTCACCATGTTGGCCAGGCTGGTCTTGAACTCCTGACCTCAGGTGATCTGCCTATCTTGGCCTCCCAAAGTGCTGGGATTACAGGCGTGAGCCACCGTACCTGGCCTGTTTCTACTTTTATTATGTTTCCGAGGGAACAGAGCTAAAAAGTTAACTCATGGTCACATTTGTCCAAAAGAGAGATTGAGAGAGAGAAAGAAAGGATTTTCTTAAACCAGTGCTAACAGTAAGTTATATGAGGAATTCCCTCATTTCATTTAAAGTTTCAGATTTATTGGCATAAAATTATTCATGGTGCCTACTATTATACCTTAATCTTTTTTTTTGTAAAATATACACAAAAATGCTTTAATTGTATGTACAGTCCAATACAAAGTAACCATCACCCTTACAGTCCAGTTCAATGTCAGCATATTGTTTATGTCCCAAAAAACCCTCCCTCCTTTCCCTGTCCCCTTGTGTATTTATTTTTGACAGTTTGTCTGTCCTTGTCCTTTAAAAATTCTTTGTTGGGGCTGGACACAGTGGTTAATGCCTGTAATCCTAGCACTTTGGGAGGCTGAGGTCGGAGGATTTCTCAAGCCCAGGAGTTAAAGAGCAGCCTGGGTAACATAACAAGATGCTACCTTTAGTTTTCTAATAATTATAAAAAATAAATGTAAAAATAAAAATTATTTATGGGAATAATTTGAGGGCTAGGATGATGCTGCCTTCTCCAGAGAAGATTCTCATTGCTTCTGCTGTGTGCATGGCACCACTGCCAACTTGGGACTGTCATTATCCAGGTTCAATGCTTAAAGCTCCCTGGATGGCCTGAGTGATTATACAAGGGCTGGTAGTTTCCTGAGAGTACAGCCCTTTGTGTTCCAGCTTACTATGTTTATGTGTTGGGGGTGAAGAATGATGGCTTCCTGTTAGATTTCTAACCTTATACTAAAAAAGCTTTAGGTTTTTAAATTTGTTCTTTTTAAAGGCAGGATCTCACTGTGTTGCTTAGGCAAGCACTGGAGTGCAGTGGTAATTCACAGGTACAATCATAGCACACTGCAACCTCAAACACCTGGGCTCAAGTGAGCCCCTATCTCAGCATCTGGAGTAGCTGGGACTGCAGAGGCACCACTGTACCCGGCTTAGGTTAAGACTTCCATTTCTGTTTCCTACATCATTTGAGGGTTTGTGAATAAAAAGTTCAAAATTGCTGCATTGGAAAATGCACTCAAGGCCAGGGCTCCTGGGGAGCATCATGGGCTTATTTCCTGGGGCACATGAGTACCCCAAGTGATGTCCTGCCTCAGCATAGCACCAAAGCCCCACATCAGTGCACGTGGCTGCATGCTCTTTCATCTCACTAGATTCTTTTTCCCCTTTAGTCTGCTCTGGTTATTTATTCCTCACTGTCCTGTCAGCTCTTCAGAGCGTTAAGATTTTTAAAATATTTTAACCTGTCTTGGTTCTTTGCAGTCTTAGGTTTGGTCTGGGGAATCTAGCCCACCATTATTGGAAATAGGATGTTCTCACTGGATTTTTTTTTTTTTTTTTTTTTTTTGAGATGGTGTCTGGCTCTGTCAACTAGGCTGGAGTGCAGTGGTACGATCTTGGCTCGCTGCAACATCCCCCTCCCAGCGATCTTCCCACATCAGCCTACCAACTAGTCGGGACCACAAGTAGATGCCACCACATCTGGCTAACTTTATATTTTTGGTAGAGATGGGGTTTTAGCATGTTGCTCGGGCTGGTCTCAAACTTCTGAGCTCTAGTGATCTGCCTGCCTCTGCCTCCCAAAGTGCTGGGATTACAAGTGTGAGCCACCATGCCTGACCTCGTTTGATTTTTTTTTAACAGCTATATGTTGTCTCACTCTTTTGAAAGTGCAACACAGTAGCCATGGTTTCTTTTTCTCCCTTCAAATGAATCTTTTCCACCCTTGGAGAGGCTGGTCCCAGTTGTGCTGCTCATCAGAGGTGTACATTACCGTGATAATGTGGTTTTCCTCTTTGTTTTCCAGTTTCTGGAAGAAAATGCTGATCCCTCTGCTTCTGAAATTCAGGAGGAATTAGAACAATACACAGCTGAAATTGTGCAGAACAACCTCCTGGGGTCCCAGGGCGCACATGTGAGTTAACACTGTCTTTCTCCCATGCTGTTTTTGGCATTATTTTATCACTTTCCCTTTGTGTTGTCCTTTGCGTATACTTCTGGCTTCCCATAGTAGACCAGGGTTTGAATCTGAACTCTGTCTCTCATGAGACCTGCAACCTCACGAATTGCGCAACTGTCCCTGAGTGTCCACTATCTAATCTCTAATGCCTGCCTGCAGGACCAATGAGAGGATTATGTGACATTAGTTGGTTTCGGTATAGCATCCAGCAAGCCTCTTCTTAAAAAATGGCATCAGGTCTTTTTTTTCCTTCTCCATCATTTGTCTCTAACCCACCGCTACCTTATTTTCCCCTCCATACACTGCCTAAGTATTAATTTGTTCAATGAATGAATGGGTAGATAATTCACCTGTGATAATAGTCTTGCAATCTGCTTCACTTCCTGCTTGGGTTTCACACCAGAGATTCTGATTTAATTGGTCTGGGGTAGGGTCCAAATGGAGTTACAAAAGCTCCCAGATGGTTCCCATCTGCTGCCAGGTGCAGAGCCACTCATGTGGCTGGACTGTGAATGTGCCTTCCTCAGAACTCTGAGGTCCTTCTGAGGCAGACTAGCTGCATCCAGGGCTTCCTTTTACAAGTGAAAGTAACTAGCATTTAGTGAGTGCTGGCTGTATTTTTAGCCCCCACTGCATTCGTGATTATTTATCTTAGTAAGAGCTTGCTGCGGTGGTTACTATTCTTATTCCCATATTATAATTGAGGAAACTGAAGGTTTAAAGAGGTCGCTGAATAATTGTCAGAGCTCAACTATATTAGGGTTCTATGGAAGATTTTGTTTAAGAAAGTGGTGGTAGGGGTGTTTCCTCTGGTTAAAAATAAAAGGTGAAAACTATAAAGTAAATATATTGGATTCTCTTCAAAATGGCACTCCAAGGTTCTCTGACTTTTTTAAAAAAAACAGGTAAAGAACGTGTGTGAGAGCAAGAGCAAGCTCACTGCTGTCTTCTGGAAGGCACATATGAATGCTAAGCGCTGTCCCCACTGCAAGTAAGTATCAGGGCCCTTTCCCCAGGTGAGACGTCTCTGGGCAGTCACTCATGGCTATTATTAAATATCTTACGGGTTTTTTATCTCCTCAATCACAACTGTCCTCCTGCGCAGGACTGGGCGATCTGTTGTCCGAAAGGAACACAACAGCAAGTTGACGATCACGTTTCCAGCCATGGTGCACAGGACAGCTGGCCAGAAGGACTCCGAGCCCCTGGGTGAGCAGACTGGATCTGGAGAGGAGCTCCATGTGAGGCCAGCAGATGTGTCCTAAACCCTGGGAATACCTGGTTCTCCTCACAACGTGTTTCTTCGCCGCATCTGGGAGGGGCCAGCAGAGGCACAGTGTGCAGGCCTCTAAGGCCTAAGGGGACCCTGGCGAGTGCCCAGCTCAGGCCTCTCACACGGGAGAGCTGATGGCAGGGGCTGCTTTATGAGGCAGTGCCCACAGGCGCCTCTTGCCTTAACTGGTCGTTTTTCTGAAAGGTTGTTCAGGAAGAAATTAAGAAATTTACCTGGCAAATATTTTGAAATATTTTACTGTAAAACAAGTGTGGATCTATTTTGGAATAAAACGTAGGTGAATAATTTTTAAGAAAAACTGCAAGAATTTAGCAAAACATTAGTGCCTCCTGCCAGGCTGCTCCTGTCTAGCCACCCAGATCCCCCCTGGGTAGAGTTCTTTCCTCAGCTCTGTCCCACCCAAGGTCTGCTTGGGACAAATTTTGAGATAACTTAATACTCCCACTTTTTAATTTTTATAGTAATAGGCTTATTTAAAAATGTTTTTTGGTTTTTATTCTGAAGTGGTCAGATTAAATAGAGTATTCCAAGAGAAGCACTGAGAGCAGTACCTGCTGTGTAATATGTGCTATGTAGATGTTAACTGTTCATTTTTTATTAAGTCATCAGCTTGCCAGGATAGAAAATGCATAACCTGGCCGGGCACAGTGACTGACACCTGTAATCCCAGTACTTCGGGAGGCTGAGGCAGGCAGATCACTTGAGGTCTGGAGTTCAAGACCAGCCTGGCCAATGTGGTGAAACCCCATCTCTACTAAAAATACAAAAATTAGCCAGACTTGGTGGCAGGCACCTGTAATCCCAGCTACTCAGGAGGCTGGGTCAGGAGAATTGCTTGAACCCCAGGAGGCGCCGTCTTCAGTGAGCTGAGATCGTGCCACTACACTCCAGACTGGGTGACAGAGCAAGACTCCATCTCAAAAAAAGAAAGAAAGAAAAAGCACAACCTGCAATTGTCACTTGGCTCTGCCACTTTTTCTGAGTGGCGGATAGAAGGCTATTTTGAGGAGCTTCCATTTCCAACTCTATAATGGCATTCATAAGGCCTCTTGCCTAGAATTAAAGAAATTACATGCATGGAAGTCCATAGCAGATACTGTTACTAAACCTTTCACCAGAGCTTGAGAATATGGAATAACCATGGAAATAAGATCCCGTCCTGAAGATGCATGATGTATCTTTTACATTGAACACTCTGGCATGACCTGGTGTAAATGAAAAACCTGTTTATTATTATTTTTTAAGTGTTATATTTTAGGATAATTTTTCGACCTAATAGAAGAGTAGTGAACATAGTACAGAGAATTCCTTTATACTCTTTACTTAATTTGCCCTAATGTTACATAGTAGATTACCATGGTGCATTTGTCAAAACTGAGTTTAACATTGGTGCAACACTACTGGCTAAACTATAGACTTTTAAAATTTTGCTGGTTTTCCAGTAATTTCCTTTTTATGCTCCTGGATCCAACCCAGGATACCACATTGCATTTAGAAAGCCTTTTTACTTTTGTTTCATCGTTGGCAGTTAACACCATAAAGTTGGATTTTCCTGCACTTAACCATTAAATAGCCCTCAAAACAATTTTCTTGTAATACCAGTTGGGAATTGCTTCTGTAGCCCTTAGGATGCCTTATAAAATGTTCATAGATTGAGAACAAAGATGGTCAGAATCCTAGAAGATAGTTTTCGTGGGGCAAATGTCCAGCAGGTAAGTAGCCTTTCAATGCTTTCCGCAAACCCATTCTTCTAAAGTCATCTTCCATTGTAGCCACGCGAATATGATGGTGCAACCACAAGTCTGTGCATTAGAAACAAGCAGACCATAGTCTTCTACAGCTCCAGGCTTGGGTATTCAGTATTTAGCACACATTTATTTGTTGGGCACTCAGCGTTATGCCAAGGACCATGTTTGTGATGAGCACGATGCCAAGATACAGACCAGACCGTGTGGTCTCTGCCTCTGAAGGGGCTGCAAGCGACATAGGTCAGTAACCCTGGGGAGCAGGTGATGTGGAGGAAGGCAAGCACCCTCAGCGTGGGTCTGACCATCTTCCTGGTATCAGAGGGACTCAAAAAGTGAGGGCTGGGCTGGGTGTGGTGGCTCACACCTGTAATCCCAGCACTTCGGGAGGCCAAGGCAGGCGGATCATCTGAGGTCAGGAGTTCAAGACCAACCTGACCAACATGGTGAAACCCTGTCTCTACTTAAAA